>NW_017212284.1:0-16769 GCF_001704415.2 Capra hircus
TTTGTATCACTTAGATGGCGGGTTCTCAAGCCAGGGCTAACAGCCCTCAGTGAATGCCTGTGTTGATATGTGAGTAAAAGGATAAATGGGAGGCCCTAGGACTCCCTTTGTCCACTCTGTGGTTGCCCATTTCCTTCTTTTTTTTCCTTCTACTTTTCTGGTTTTTTAAAAATTATTTTTTTATTGAGGTATACTTGATTACAAGCATAAAACACAGTGATGCACAATTTTTAAAGTTTTATTTATCGTTACTGTAAAATATTGGCTATATTTTCCTGTGTTGTACAATGTATCCTTGTAGCTTGTTTATTTATACATGGTAGCTTATACCTCTTAATCTCTTATCCCTATGTTGTCTTTCCCCTCCCTGTCCTCACTGATAACCATTAGTTTGTACTCTGTGTCTGCGGGTCTGTTTGTCGCTTGCTATATTCACTAGTTTTGTTTTTCAGATTCTGTATATAAGTGATATATGGTATTTGTCTTTTCTCCGTCTGACTTACTTCACTTTAGCATGGTACTCTGGGCTCATCCATATTGCTGTGAACGGCATTAATTCATCCTTTTTATGGCTGGGTAGCATTCCATTCTATATCTATGCCACATCTGCTTTAGCTGCTCATCTGTTGTTGGGCACTTAGGTTGCTTTCCATGTCTTGGCTATTGTAAATACTGTTGCCAGTCTCTTAGCAACAGACACTATTCTAAATAAATTTAAAACAACATTGAATAGTTCCTGGAATTCCCTGCCTGCCCAATGGTTAAGACTTAGAGATTTCATTGTGGTGGGCTCAGATTTGATCCCTGGTAAGGGAACTAGCTAGTGGAGGTGATAAATTCAGTTGAGCTATTTCAAATCCTGAAAGATGATGCTGTGAAAGTGCTGCACTCAATATGCCAGTAAATTTGGAAAACTCAGCAATGGCCACAGGACTGGAAAAGGTCAGTTTTCATTCCAATCCCAAAGAAAGCAATGCCAAAGAATGCTCAGACTACCGCACAATGGCACTCATCTCACATGCTAGTAAAGTAATGCTCAAAATTCTCCAAGACAGGCTTCAGCAGTACGTGAACCATGAACTTCCAGATGTTCAAGCTGGTTTTGGAAAAGGCAGAGGAACCAGAGATCAAATTGCCAACATCCGCTGGATCATCGAAAAAGCAAGAGTTCCAGAAACACATCTATTTCTGCTTTCTTGACTATGCCAAAGCCTTTGACTGTGTGGATCACAAAAAACTGGAAAATTCTGAAAGAGATGAGAATACCAGACCACCTGACCTGCCTCTTGAGAAACCTATATGCAGGTCTGGAAGCAACAGTTAGAACTGGACATGGAACAACAGACTGGTTCCAAATAGGAAAAGGAGTACGTCAAGGCTGTATTTGTCACCCTGCTTATTTAACTTCTATGCAGAGTACATCATGAGAAACGCTGGACTGGAAGAAACACAAAGCTGGAATCAAGATTGCCAGGAGAAATATCAAATCATCTCAGATATGGAGATGACACCGCCCTTATGGCAGAAAGTGAAAAGGAACTAAAAAGCCTCTTGATGAAAGACGAGAATGAAAAAGTTTGGCTTAAAGCTCAACATTCAGAAAATGAAGATCATGGCATCTGGTCCCATCACTTCATGGGAATAGATGGGGAAACAGTGAAAGTGTCAGACTTTATTTTTGGGGGCTCCAAAATCACTGCAGATGGCGATTGCAGCCAGGAAATTAAAAGACTCTTACTCCTTGGAAGGAAAAGTTATGACGAACCTAGACAGCATATTCAAAAGTAGAGACATTACTTTGCCAACAAAGGTCTGTCTACTCAAGGCTATGGTTTCTCCTGTGGTCATGAATGGATGTGAGAGTTGGACTGTGAAGAAAGCTGAGCGCTGAAGAATTGATGCTTTTGAACTGTGGTGTTGGAGAAGACTCTTGAGAGTCCCTTGGACTGCAAGGAGATCCAACCAGTCCATCCTAAAGGAGATCAGTCCTAGGTGTTCTTTGGAAGGACTGATGCTAAAGCTGAAACTCCAGTACTTTGGCCACCTGATGTGAAGAGTTGACTCACTGGAAAAGATCCTGATGCTGGGAGGGATTGGGGGCGGGAGGAGAAGGGGACGACAGAGAATGAGATGGTTGGATGGCATCACCGACACAATGGACATGGGTTTGGGTGGACTCCAGGAGTTGGTGATGGATAGGGAGGCCTGGCGAGCTGCGATTCATGGGGTCGCAAAGAATCGGACACGACTGAACGACTGAACTGAACTGAACTGAAGGGAACTAGGATCCCAGAAGGGAAGGTATGGCCAGAAAACCCCCACAACAGACAAACCAACCAAAACAACAAAAAACATTAAGTGGTTTCCATTTTAAACCTGTGGTATTGAAGAACAAAGTAATTTTCCTTATGAAAATTCTCAACAGGGCAAAACTAAAGGACGATCCGGAGAAACTGGTTTTAGCCAGAAGAGGAAAAGGTTGGAAATGCACCAAGCCATATCCCTTCCAAGTGTCTTTATTTCATCTAATTTTAAGGAGCAAGCCGGCATGCTCTTGTAAGCATTTGCATGCAAAGTAGGCTGGAAACCGGCCTTGTTTAACAAGAGGTCCTAGCAAGGGCGCCCACTGTCACCCACCCTTGGCAGCAGGAACCTGCCAGGGATGAAAGAGGCGGCCACGTGAGAGCTGAAGCTGAAAGAAGCCTTTGAGCCGCTCAGCTGTTTAATAAATGCGGTTTTCCCGCTAAGGTCAGAAATGAAGCAAGTGGGAATGCATTTTGTGAGCGATCGCCACTTTGGGTCCATTCTGTGCTTGCAGCGAGAGAGGCGAGGTGTCCTCACCGCGTGCGGCTTTTCAAGCTTCTGGCGGAACCCTCCCTTATCCCCAGCAGTCCCTCCATCACAGCGAGGCCTTTGGCTGCAACGGCGCTCTCAATGGGTTGATAACCACAGGAAAGACGCTAAAGCTGCTTTTGATCCGCCATAAATCAGAAGGAAAAAAAAAAAAATTCCACGCCTCCACCACAGAACTTTAGTTATCTAAACTGGGATATTTAAAAACTCAGCAAACCTTGAGAGGACTGTGAAGTGACCCAAGATGAAGGCAGAGGGCTCCCAACTCAAACAATTGCTTTTGTTGGAGGCAGAGGATTTTCCTCATCTGACAGCCGGCTCCAGAAATCCGGAGAATGGAGGAACGGTGAATGGGACTGGGGGTGGTGGGATGTGGGGGAGGTGGGTGGGCTGGCCAGGTGAGAGTCAATGTCTCCTTGTGTGACTAACCCACATTTGTCACCGGCCTCCCCCCTCCCTCTGCATTTATGCCGCTAGAGCCAGACCTTTGCAACATGGTGAAGAGAAATCTAGACATCTAGACGTGAAGAAACATCCTAGAAACCTCCCTGCTTTATTACTATTTATTTATTGATATTAATTTTTTCTTGGTTAGTCTGCTTGGGCTGCCCTAACCATGTAACCACAGGCTTGGTGACTTAAACAACTGAGATGAGTTTTCTCATGGGTCTGGAGGCTTGAGTTCAAGATCAAGACGCGCTGGCAGGGCTCGTTTCTGGTGAAGCCTTTCTTCCTGGCTTGCAGGGGGTCACCTTCTCTTGGCCTCACATGCCTTCCTCTGCCTGTCACCTCCTCCGTTCTCTTTCCTCTTATGAGGAGGTGAGTCCTATTGGATGAGGGGCCCACCCTGATGACCTCCTTTAACTTAATTGCCTACTTAAAGGCCCAGGTTTAGTTGCAGTCAGGGGTCAGTGCTTCAACATATGGTTTAAGGGACATAGAATTCAGTTCACAGCACGTCTCCTCCCTCTTCTTTTCAGTTTTATCAGGCCTGTCCTTTTTATTTCTGTCTCCAAAACTCTTATCAAATATTCACTCTGGAAAGGGCATAGCTGGCCACCGCCTAGGAATATAGGGGTTGGGGTGGATGGAGAGTTGGAGACAGAAATAAAAAGGACAGGCCTGATAAAACTGAAAGAAGAGGGAGGAGACGTGCTGTGAACTGAATTCTATGTCCCTTAAACCCATATGTTGAAGCACTGACCCCTGACTGCAAACTAAACCTGGGCCTTTAAGTAGGCAATTAAGTTAAAGGAGGTCATCAGGGTGGGCCCCTCATCCAATAGGACTCACCTCCTCATAAGAGAAAGAGAACGGAGGAGGTGACAGGCAGAGAAAGCATGTGAGGCCAAGAGAAGGTGACCCCCTGCAAGCCAGGAAGAAAGGCTTCACCAGAAACGAGCCCTGCCAGCGCGTCTTGATTTGAACTCAAGCCTCCAGACCCATGAGAAAACTCATCTCAGTTGTTTAAGTCACCAAGCCTGTGGTTACATGGTTAGGGCAGCCCAAGCAGACTAACCAAGAAAAAATTAATATCAATAAATAAATAGTAATAAAGCAGGGAGGTTTGTCTAGGATGTTTCTTCACGTCTAGATGTCTAGATTTCTCTTCACCATGTTGCAAAGGTCTGGCTCTAGCGGCATAAATGCAGAGGGAGGGGGAGGCCGGTGACAAATGTGGGTTAGTCACACAAGGAGACATTGACTCTCACCTGGCCAGCCCACCCACCTCCCCCACATCCCACCACCCCAGTCCCATTCACCGTTCTCCATTCTCCGGATTTCTGGAGCCGGCTGTCAGATGAGGAAAATCCTCTGCCTCCAACAAAAGCAATTGTTTGAGTTGGGAGCCCTCTGCCTTCATCTTGGGTCACTTCACAGTCCTCTCAAAGGTTTGCTGAGTTTTTAAATATCCCAGTTTAGATAACTAAAGTTTCTGTGGTGGGAGGCGGGAATTTTTTTTTTTTTCCTTCTGATTTATGCCAGGATCAAAAGCAGCTTTAGCGTCTTTCCTGTGGTTATCAACCCATTGAGAGCGCCGTTGCAGCCAAAGGCCTCGCTGTGATGGAGGGACTGCTGGGATAAGGAGGGTTCCGCCAGAAGCTTGAAAAGCCGCACGCGGTGAGGACACCTCGCCTCTCTCGCTGCAAGCACAGAATGGACCCAAAGTGGCGGATCGCTCACAAATGCATTCCCCACTTGCTTCATTTCTGACCTTAGCGGGAAAACCGCATTTATTAAACAGCTGAGCGGCTCAAAGGCTTCTTTTCAGCTTCAGCTCTCACGTGGCCGCCTCTTTCATCCCTGGCAGGTTCCTGCTGCCAAGGGTGGGTGACAGTGGGCGCCCTTGCTAGGACCTCTTGTTTAAACAAGGCCGGTTTCCAGCCTACTTTGCATGCAAATGCTTACAAGAGCATGCCGGCTTGCTCCTTAAAATTAGATGAAATAAAGACACTTGGAAGGGATATGGCTTGGTGCATTTCCAACCTTTTCCTCTTCTGGCTAAAACCAGTTTCTCCGGATCGTCCTTTAGTTTTGCCCTGTTGAGAATTTTCATAAGGAAAATTACTTTGTTCTTCAATACCACAGGTTTAAAATGGAAACCACTTAATGTTTTTTGTTGTTTTGGTTGGTTTGTCTGTTGTGGGGGGTTTTCTGGCCATACCTTCCCTTCTGGGATCCTAGTTCCCTTCAGTTCAGTTCAGTTCAGTCGTTCAGTCGTGTCCGATTCTTTGCGACCCCATGAATCGCAGCTCGCCAGGCCTCCCTATCCATCACCAACTCCTGGAGTCCACCCAAACCCATGTCCATTGTGTCGGTGATGCCATCCAACCATCTCATTCTCTGTCGTCCCCTTCTCCTCCCGCCCCCAATCCCTCCCAGCATCAGGATCTTTTCCAGTGAGTCAACTCTTCACATCAGGTGGCCAAAGTACTGGAGTTTCAGCTTTAGCATCAGTCCTTCCAAAGAACACCTAGGACTGATCTCCTTTAGGATGGACTGGTTGGATCTCCTTGCAGTCCAAGGGACTCTCAAGAGTCTTCTCCAACACCACAGTTCAAAAGCATCAATTCTTCAGCGCTCAGCTTTCTTCACAGTCCAACTCTCACATCCATTCATGACCACAGGAGAAACCATAGCCTTGAGTAGACAGACCTTTGTTGGCAAAGTAATGTCTCTACTTTTGAATATGCTGTCTAGGTTCGTCATAACTTTTCCTTCCAAGGAGTAAGAGTCTTTTAATTTCCTGGCTGCAATCGCCATCTGCAGTGATTTTGGAGCCCCCAAAAATAAAGTCTGACACTGTTTCCACTGTTTCCCCATCTATTTCCCATGAAGTGATGGGACCAGATGCCATGATCTTCATTTTCTGAATGTTGAGCTTTAAGCCAACTTTTTCATTCTCGTCTTTCATCAAGAGGCTTTTTAGTTCCTTTTCACTTTCTGCCATAAGGGCGGTGTCATCTCCATATCTGAGATGATTGATATTTCTCCTGGCAATCTTGATTCCAGCTTGTGTTTCTTCCAGTCCAGCGTTTCTCATGATGTACTCTGCATAGAAGTTAAATAAGCAGGGTGACAAATACAGCCTTGACGTACTCCTTTTCCTATTTGGAACCAGTCTGTTGTTCCATGTCCAGTTCTAACTGTTGCTTCCAGACCTGCATATAGGTTTCTCAAGAGGCAGGTCAGGTGGTCTGGTATTCTCATCTCTTTCAGAATTTTCCAGTTTTTTGTGATCCACACAGTCAAAGGCTTTGGCATAGTCAAGAAAGCAGAAATAGATGTGTTTCTGGAACTCTTGCTTTTTCGATGATCCAGCGGATGTTGGCAATTTGATCTCTGGTTCCTCTGCCTTTTCCAAAACCAGCTTGAACATCTGGAAGTTCATGGTTCACGTACTGCTGAAGCCTGTCTTGGAGAATTTTGAGCATTACTTTACTAGCATGTGAGATGAGTGCCATTGTGCGGTAGTCTGAGCATTCTTTGGCATTGCCTTTCTTTGGGATTGGAATGAAAACTGACCTTTTCCAGTCCTGTGGCCATTGCTGAGTTTTCCAAATTTACTGGCATATTGAGTGCAGCACTTTCACAGCATCATCTTTCAGGATTTGAAATAGCTCAACTGGAATTTTATCACCTCCACTAGCTAGTTCCCTTACCAGGGATCAAATCTGAGCCCACCACAATGAAATCTCTAAGTCTTAACCATTGGGCAGGCAGGGAATTCCCAGGAACTATTCAATGTTGTTTTAAATTTATTTAGAATAGTGTCTGTTGCTAAGAGACTGGCAACAGTATTTACAATAGCCAAGACATGGAAGCAACCTAAGTGCCCAACAACAGATGAGCAGCTAAAGCAGATGTGGCATAGATATAGAATGGAATGCTACCCAGCCATAAAAAGGATGAATTAATGCCGTTCACAGCAATATGGATGAGCCCAGAGTACCATGCTAAGTGAAGTAAGTCAGACGGAGAAAGACAAATACCATATATCACTTATATACAGAATCTGAAAAACAAAACTAGTGAATATAGCAAGCGACAAACAGACCCGCAGACACAGAGTACAAACTAATGGTTATCAGTGAGGACAGGGAGGGGAAAGACAACATAGGGATAAGAGATTAAGAGGTATAAGCTACCATGTATAAAATAAACAAGCTACAAGGATACATTGTACAACACAGGAAATATAGCCAATATTTTACAGTAACGATAAATAAAACTTTAAAAATTGTGCATCACTGTGTTTTATGCTTGTAATCAAGTATACCTCAATAAAAAAATAATTTTTAAAAAAAACCAGAAAAGTAGAAGGAAAAAAAAAGAAGGAAATGGGCAACCACAGAGTGGACAAAGGGAGTCCTAGGGCCTCCCATTTATCCTTTTACTCACATATCAACACAGGCATTCACTGAGGGCTGGTTAGCCCTGGCTTGAGAAGCCCGCCATCTAAGTGATACAAATAAGCCAGTGATTACAGGGTAAAGTGACAATGATGACCACTTTCATAGTTTATTCATTTATTTATTTCATTTATAGATATAAAATTTTTTGGCCATGCCATGTGGCTTGGAGGATCTCGGTTCCCTGACTAGGGATTAAACCCCAGCCTTCAACAATGAAAGCCCAAAGTCCTAACCACTGGACTACCAGGGAATTCCCGGCATTTTTGTTTCTTAAATATCACCATTTGGTTGTCCCAGGAGCATCTTATTTATGGATGGACCATGGCAGACATTGGTACGCAGCTGAACCTATTTTTTTTCTTTTCCATTATATTTTTTTACAGAATATTGAATATAGTTCCCTGCACTGCGCAGCAGGACCTTGTTGTTCACCCACTGTGCATATAATAGCATCTGCTGATCTTAGACTCCCAGTCTGTCCTCCCCCCACCCCCCTCCCCTTGGCCACCACAGCCTCTTCTCTCTATCTGTAAGTCTGTTTCTGGTTTGTCAAAAAGCCCATTTGTGTCAGACTTTAGATTGCACAGAGAAGTGATGTCATATGGTATTCATCTTTCTCTTTCCAATTTACTTAGTGCGATAATCTCTAGGTCAATCCGTGTTGGTACAAAGGGCACTATTTCATTCTTTTTTATGACTAATAGTCTGCCATTGTATATATGTAGACTATATCTGTATATATCCATTCCTCTGTGGATGGACACTTAGGTTGATTTCATGTCTTGGCTACTGTAAATAATGCTGTTATGAACATGGGGGTGCATATGTCTTTGAGCTGAGTCAACATTAAGCCCTAGAGGCCTTGGCCCTGTGGCCTCACCCTCTGTTCTGTGCAGGAGGCAGGTCCACTGAGCCTGGTACTGTGGGGGGCTGCACAGCGCCCCATAACACACTAGTCAAACTTTCATGCCTGGCCTTGGTTTGGCTTCCAGGAACATCTGCCTCCTGACCTTTCTGAGCAAAAGGAAAAAAGACAAAAAGGAGGGAGGAGTGGGCCAGTTTATCTGAAAGGTCACTAGTGACAGCCTTTTTGCCCTTTGGAGCAGTTCCACCCTGATCAGTGCTGCGTGCTCAGCCACCAGTGATACGGAAGAAGCATAGCCACAGCAGACAATGGGGGTGGGAAGCAAGCCAGCCCTTCTGGCAGGACTTCTAATGCTCAAAGACAAGAGTGGTCATACCCGCCAGGAATCCCACGGTTAGAGGCGTGGAGTCTTCCAGTAGATCTCTCATGGAAGGCAATTCATCTCGCCTGAGTCCCTCAGAGGTAGGTCTATGGGAGTTACAATCACTGGTGCAGCAGTAAAGACCTAGCTTAAGTTGGGAAGGACAGCCATGGGCTTGTTATCTTAACCGCAGACAATTGGCTCCAAGCGAATATTATCAATTCTTCAGAAAAC
This sequence comes from Capra hircus, assembly GCF_001704415.2. Lineage (NCBI taxonomy): Eukaryota > Metazoa > Chordata > Mammalia > Artiodactyla > Bovidae > Capra > Capra hircus. The sequence goes on from NW_017212284.1 coordinate 9,230, forward strand.
CTTTGGAGAGAATTTGGCAAATCAAGCCCAAGCTGCCCTCCCTGCCTGTGTGACCTTGTCTCGTTTCCCATTAAACCAGCAGTGGCAACAAGAGAAGACACTCTGCACCGGCTGCTTTTGTCCCTCCCCCGCTCTCTCCATCACTCCATCCTTCTCCCTCCCTCCATCACCCTGAGGAGGTCTACTTCTGGAGACCTGCCTTTCAGCCCTGTCATCTTCAATATGGCTCTAAGAATGTCCTTCTCTAGGACCTGGGGACCTTTGGAAAGGTAATCATCAGAAGAGACAGCTTCTCTATCTCAGCCTCTGGCCTAATAGTAGAGAACACCTTGCTTCTGATTGTAAAGCTACCTTCTGCCATAAAGCCAGGAGAAGTTTATGAACAAACACAGATGGCATTTGACAGCACCCTAACACTGTCCAGTAGTTTTTTGCTAGCTCACCCCAAAATTTAAAAACCCTTCTGGGGACCTCTCCTGGTGTCCAATGACTGGGACTCAGTTCCAGTGCAGGAGGCCTGGGTTCCATCCCTAGTAGGGACTAGATCTCACAAGCCACAACTAGGACCTGGAGCAGCCAAATAAGAATTTAAAATGAAAAAAGAAATAAAAAAATAAAATCTTTCTGCCCTCTGATCCAGGGAGTTGAGTTAAGTCGGAGTGCTGGCCTCCCTCCGTTATTGCAATAGCCTTGAATGAAGTTTTCCTTGCTGTTTGACTTTGCACAGTGAAACTTTGACAGGCCCCTGCTCAACTCTCCAAAATCTTGTTCCATTGCAGCAGTGACTCTCAAACCTTGTGCTTCTGAATCACCTGGAGGGTTATTAGAACACAGTTACCGAAGCAGTGGGCCTGAATCTGGGCTTGACGTGTTCCAACTGGTTTCTGGATTTGGCTGGTCCAAAGACCATACTTTTTAACCTGCCCTTTTTTTATTTTTTGCATAGTGTCTTAACCTTTGAAGGCCCTGGAGTTCCTGGTGCCCCAGTACATTGTCTTGTGGTAGGGTCATTCCGGAGCTGATGGAGATGCTTTCTTCCTACAATCTTCTCCCTCACTCTTTTGCTCCCCCATGAGACTTCCCTGGTGGTCCTGTGGGTAAGACTCCACATTTCCAATGCAGAGGGCATGGGAACTAAATCCCACGTGCTGTGCGGCGCAGCTGAAAGAAACCCAAAAACCAAAACAAAACACACGGCTTGTCCTCCCTTTACTCTCTGGCCCTCTCCCTCCCTTTTCTTCCCTTCTTGGCCGCCCAGGTCACAGCAATTCTCTTCTGATTAGCCTTCCCCTTCTGAAAAAAAAAGTATCCTGCTACTTCGTAGGGCAGCAGTTAATCTTTCCATGTTTGAGGCTATAGTTGTTTCGTTTGTTGTTTAACTGACATGTCCTTCTTGGAGCCCCCTTGTCTCTCTGCTTGCCTGGGGATGGAGGAGGGGCTTCCCTCATACTCCCTGGTTACCTAGCAACTTGTCTCCTTCTGACAAGTCACTGCCCCCAAGGAGAAGCCAGCTGATGTGCGCGCAAAAAAGGAAAGTGACACCACTGCTCCCGTTCCCCTCTTAGAAGGCCTCCCTGTTCATTAGCACTGCCGTGAGTGGCTTGCTATGGGCAGGCCCCCCTGATGCCCTCTCCTTTACTAAGCCAGCCACATTGCTCCTCCCAGGGATCTTGGAGAGATGGCAGCTTGTCAAGTTCCAGAGACACTGGATACGTACTGGGAATTTCAGTTTTAATCCTTAATTACATCCAGCCCATCACCTTTGTAATAGGAGCCATAATAGCCTTTTCATTGTTGTCTTCAAGTCAGCGGGTCTGGGTGGAAAACTGCATCCATATTCACGTCTGTGTTTTCTGTTTTGCTACTATAGCCTCTCCTGACACTTCAGAATGAAGGGGGTTTTGCTTTTCTCCGGCAAGAGCCTTTATGAAAGAAACTGTTTTTTTATACCCTTCAAGCCTCTAACCCAACCATCTTTGTTTCTTCTTTACACATTCATGAAGTAACTAGGCCCGATAAAGTTGGTAACCAACTTCATCACTGAAGACATAGATGCCCCTGTGTAGTGCTTGTAGAGTGGAAAAGTGGTTGATCCCGGACCAGCTGAGAAGGACGGTCTCTCAATCTCACTTTCTTTAATCCTGAAAGAGACAGTAGAATGGGGAGAAAGGGAGAGAGAAAGAAAGGGAAAAAAAACTCCACTCTAAAAAAAAGTCAGTCATAACAGTAATACTTAAACAGAGAAAAATGGTAAATTACTCAGATGCCCAAAAGTCAGTATCATAACACAACAGAAGATTATTAGATTGATTTTGAAAGTGGTAGGCCATTTATATGGATCATACCAGGCCATATATAGCCATTTATATCATATGGATAAATATAGGTTTATATATTTAGATATGCATGTGCATACGTGACATGCATTTGTACACAGTAATTCAGGGGAAAAGAATGCAAGAGTTTGAGTAACTGGTTAGATACATGAAAAAAAGTCATATAACTGTTCAGAAAAATTAGAAGAATATATGAAAAGATGTGACTAGCATAGAGCTGCACAGTCCAGTACGGTAGCCGACAGCCACATATTACTAGTGAGTACTGAAAACTGACATGTGATAAGCATAAACTGGATTCAAAGCCTTAATATAAAGAAACATATAAAATATCTCATCAAAAAATTTATGTTGATTACTGTTCAAGTGACTGTATTTTTAATATGTTGGTTAAATAAATATATTATTGAAATTAACTCCACTTGTTACTTTCTACTTACTTAATGTGGTTACCAGAAATTTTAAAATTACATATGTGGCTCATATTATATTTTTACTAGACAGTGCTGTTTAAAGTTTATTAGGTCCTTTTTCTATGAAATAGTGAGATTCTTGTTCTGTTTATATTTATAAGGTGTATGAAGTCTGAATGAGAGTATTTGGAAGCAATACTTCACAAAGACTAGTTCCGTGGTTTTCTACATTCTGTACCAGACTTTAGGCACACAATGGAAATTGTGGCTTCCCTGGAAGACAAATGAGAGAACATAGAAAAATCAAAATATTAATAATTTGTCTAGATAATAAGATTTGACCAGAAGAAAGATATGACCAAAAGAACTCGTTTTGATTTTAAGATTCTGGGAGGGGGAAGGAAGAGGAAGGAAGCGAAGAGGTGGTGACATCTTAGCATGAGGCCACCTATTGTATTTCCAACACTTAGTCACCTCAGTGACCCTCTCGCCTCTGAAGTATTTGGCCTTCCTTCTTTCCTCTCCAGCCTTATATCTTCCTTCCTTTGGGAAGGAAGACTTCCTTTCCAAATGAACTCTTTCATGCTGGCCTGTCAGCTTGACCTCTTAGAGTTGAGAAGCATGCTTCCGTCCACTGTCCTCAAAGGAAGAACACATTGATTAAACTATGAGTCAATTACACGATGTGTGTGCATTCCAGTTATATCCAACTCTTTGCAACCCCATGGACTGTAGCCTCCTAGGCTCTTCTGTCCATGGGATTTTCCAGGCAAGAATATTGGAGTGGGTTGCCATTTCCTACTCCAGGGAGGGGATCCTCCAGAACCAGGATCAAACCATATCTCCAGCATCTCCTGTATTGGCAGGCAAATTCTTTACCACTGAGCCACCTGCGAAGCCAGTTACATAACTTGGTGTGCAATTCATGATTTTTGTCATTATGCATTTGATTTCATGGTTAGAGTTCTTTCCTCAGGACCATTGTTGACCACAGTTTTAATGGGAGCAGGCAGGTAGAAGAATGTGAGCAGAGCACCACTGGGCTGAGGATGGACAGAGGCATGGGAGTGCCCGTAGGGAACAGTGACACAGCATAGAAATGAGACACTCACTGCTAACCAGACTTTCAGTTCAGTTCAGTCACTCAGTTGTGTCCAATGCTGCGACCCGATGGACAGAAGCTAGCCAGGCTTCCCTGACCATCACCAACTCCAGAGCTTGCTCAAACTCATGGAGTCGGTGATTTATCCGACCATCTCATCCTCTGTTGTCCCCTTCTCCTCCTGCCTTAGGTACCAATAATCAACCTAGCTAACAAACCTTTGCTATTGCTAAGTCATTTCAGTCATGTCCAACCTGTGCAACCCCATAGACAGCAGCCCACCAGGCTCCCCATCCCTGGATTCTCCAAGCAAGAACACTGGAGTGGGTTGCATTTCCTTCTCAAATGCATGAAAGCGAAAGGTGAAGTGAAGTCGCTCAGTCATGTCCGACTCTTCGTGACCCCATGGACTGCGGCCTACCAGGCTCCTCCATCCATGGGATTTTCCAGGCAAGAGTACTGGAGTGGGGTGCCATTGCCTTCTCATTATGGGTGTGTGACCAGGATGTTCTAGTAGCCAGAACTGTGCTCTAACAAACCATCTGGGAGAAGAGATGATAGACAAAACTAAGGGCATTCTACATTTCAGAGACCGTCCAATGAAATATAGCACCACTCCCTGGCTGGACCGCAGGGGGGTTGCCAAGCCATGCCCCATGGGGGACAGCTCACCCTAATTAAATGAATCATCCTTTTAATGGTATCAGAAGACTTAAGAAGGCAGATTGATTTAATAGGGGTCACAAAACCTAAGGGGGTTGATTAATTTAATCAGGATTAGGAAACCTAAGGTGTTGGTGTAATGGACATCAAGAGATTTAAGGAGGGTTGATTTAATCAATAGGAGCCATGTGATTAGGGGGCTGATCAGATCAATGGAGTCACAAGATAGAGGGGCCTGATTGAATCATTGGCAGCCCAGTGATTTAGGGGACTGATAGAATCAAAGGCAATCACCTGATTTAGGAGGGCTTATTGTTTTAAGGGCTGTCAGGAGATTAAGAAGGGTGATTGATTTAATTGGGGTTCAGGAGAATTAAAAAGGCAGAATAACTTAATTAATGGATATCTAGAGAGTTAAGAAGGCAGATTGATTTTGGGGGTGGTGTCAGGAAACCTAAGGGATTTGATTGATATAATGGGTGTCAGGAGATTTAAGACAGATGACTGATTCAATGGAGACCAAGATATTTAACGGGGCTGATTTAATAAATTGGAGCAGGTGATTTAGAAGGCTGGTTTAAAGGGTGCTGAATAATTCTTGTATTCAAGCCTGATCCTATTGGTAGCTGTTTTGGGGGCCACACTTATTAATTGGAAAAAATGTCCCCTGAAATAACCTATGGTCACAGAACCTCATTAAACTTGGAAGAACTACTTTTTCTCCAACAGAAAAATATCAAAGTATAACATTCCTTCTTAAGTAAAAGTAATTGTTATTCAACTGCTACATCCCACTTGATCAATAAACATTCATTGAACTTGTATCAGGTAGCACTGACCCATCAAATAAATACTAAGCTCTCACTAGTAGTATTGAGACGCTAGACTTTGAAGACTGCATAGATTCAAATCCTGTCTCTACTACTTCCTATTGGGATGAACTTGGATATACTTTTTAATATCTCTAAGCCTCTTTCTTCATCCATAAAATAAAAAAATACAATAGGGTTGTTGTGACAATTAAATGAGCGAGTACAATTAAATGAGCTTTAAAATACATGAAAAATATTTAGTATGTGAAAACACAGACACAAAGTAGATGATATGTAAGTATTTGCTGCTATATGCTGGCCATTGTGTGATAGAAATTACAAAGATGAGCACAACACAATACTTGCTCTTGAGAGTACTCCATCGATGGCCTTTCAAACACATTGTTTCATTTAACCTTCATAATTAGCCCATTTTATTGGGCTCCAAAATCACTGTGGCCAGTGACTGCAGGCATGAAATTAAAAGACGCTTGCTCCTTGAAGAACGGCAATGACAAACCTAGACAGCGTATTTTAAAAAAGCAGAGAAACTGCCTACAAAGGTCATACAGTCAAAGTTATGGTATTTCAGTAGTCATGCATGGATGTGAGAGCTGGACAGTAAAAAAGGCTGAGCACCGCAGAACTGATGCCTTTGAACTGGTCCTGGAGAAGACTCTTGAGAATCTCTTGGACATCAAGGAGATCAAACCAGTCAATCCTAAAGAAAATCAACCCTGAATATTCATTGGAAGGACTGATGCTGAAGCTGAAGCTCTAATATTTGGGCTACCTGATTTGAAGAGCCGACTCATTGGAAAAGACCCTGATGCTGAGGAAGATTGAAGACATAGAAATATTTTCTTTTGTTGCAATAGAGTGTCTGAGGAGCCATGTAACATTCAGTAATCATTTACTGAATTTGGCTTACACATTAAAAAAAATACTAATAATTCACATTTTTTAAAACTCAGTGTAGGTTGTTTTCAGAATTTGATGGTTTCACGATATCATGAAGGGTCAAGATTCACTTCATCTCTCGGCTCTCACTGTCAAGGAAAATGGGATGATCATGATTGGCTCAACAAGATGGTGATTTATCCCCTAGGTAGGAAGCCGGGTGACCTTCACAGAACATATGACTGCTGCTGCAGAATCAGAGCTTCTGCTGTTGGTTGCATAGACCATCAACAATGTTTGCTGCAGGTGACACCAAGTGTCATCAAGTAGCATTTTAATTTTACAACTAATAGAATCCTTATCTCAATTCAGAAAGAAAATTCAAAATCAAAGTAGACTACAGATCAATTAAATGGGGGCATCTACCATGCTATGGTAATGAGATTTTTAGTTTTGCCCAAACAGTTTTTTATTTTAAGAGCATGGTTGGGATCATGAAAATATCTAAGTTGTTCTAGCCAGTTTGAATTTTTAAAACGTTATTGGGGGGGGGAGCTTATCTTTTTATCTTTAGGAAGTGCCTTTTTTAAACCGCAGAAAGAGATGGTAGAACAACAAGGACCTACGGTATAGCACAGGGAACCATATTAAATACCTTGTATAACCTATAAGGGAAAGGAACCTTAAAAAAGAACATATATATATTTATATATGTATAACTGAATCATTTTGCTATTCATCTGAAACTAGCAGTGTGTTGTAAATCAACAGTTCTTCAATTTTTAAAAAATTTAAAATCTAAAAAAACAAAAGAGTAGAAGATAGTAAAATATTCAAAAGGATGTGTAGCAACCAAAGGGAAATGTAATCTTTCCTAGGAGACAAGATTTTTATAGGATTCTTGGATCTTTTTTTGTATCTGATTGTTGAGGTCTTGACAGCTTTTCAATTGAAAATATGGTCATGTCTGTTAAACTAATTGTAGCTGTTCACTCCACTATATAATTTTACAACATTTCAGCTTAAATAGAATGGCTTCAATAAACATAAAGCAGGACACATCCCAGATTTCTGCAGTTTATTTTACACAAGAGATCACATTTAGAGACTTTCAGACACATGCTATAAATGAAAATCCAACAGGAAGTTTCTTTCACTTCCTCTAGATCTGACTACATTTCAAAAATATGTGAGTGGGCTATAACCAAGAACTTCTCTTGCTGCCATTATTCATGTTGTGTTTTCGAAGACTTTTTTTTCTTCTCAGTGACTCTAATGGCCGATAAGGGAAAACTATAGACCTCAGGAGTCTTT
>NW_017212285.1:0-16768 GCF_001704415.2 Capra hircus
TGCATTTCTTCCCGAGCTCTAGCAGCAGTGTCACGCTTCCTATCGCGTGGATCAAGGGATCTGTGGCTTTCCCTCGAGGCTTTCCCACGAGGCTTTCCCGAGGCTTTCCCACAGGGCTGTCCCACGTGCCACCGTGGTGTGAGTCGATCCTCGGCTTGAAAGTCGAGGCAGTGCAGGGAAAAACAGGTTTCCCTGGAATGGACTGAGACATCTGGGGGACTCTTTGGGAATGGTGGCACGACCCTGGAGTTCCTCTCGCCTTTCCTGTGGAGAGCGCCTCCTCTTGAGATGCGACGGGAACGCGGGAATTCTTTCCCGACACGCAGGGAAAGGATCCCTCCTCTCGAGCTAGGAGGCGGAAACGGGCTCCTCTGGATGTGGGCGGAACTCTCGTGTTCCTTTCGAGTGGAGACGGGTATGTCGGGGAATTTCTTGAGTTGCAGCAAGGGTGTGAAGGAACTTTGGAAGTTCCAGAGGTTAGTGTGATTAGCCTCGAGACGCCTCAGGAAATGGGCCTCATCTCGCCTGGAGGGAGAACCTCCTGGATTTTCTCGAGTTGCGGCAGGTGCTCTCGACTTACGACGGGGACCTCAGGGACCCGCTCTGGTGGCCTCAGGAAAGGCCAGTCCCCATGCGAGTTGCTCGGGGGACTCTCGGGATTCCTCTCCCGTCGATGCCGGGGCCTAAGACCTTGTGTGGAGTCAGTGCCGGAACCTGAGGATTCCTCTCCAGTGCTGACATGGATCTTGGGGTACTTCTGGAGTCTCCCCAGGGGAGTCAGTCCTCGTCTCGAGTGGGGGCATGCACGTGCGCTTTCTCCCGAGCTGTAGCAGCAGTGTCACGCTTCCCTTCGCGTGGATCAAGGGATCTGTGGCTTTCCCTCGAGGCTTTCCCACGAGGCTTTCCCACGAGGCTTTCCCACAGGGCTGTCCCACGTGCCACCGTGGTGTGAGTCGATCCTCGGCTTGAAAGTCGAGGCAGTGCAGGGAAAACAGGTTTCCCTGGAATGGACTGAGACATCTGGGGGACTCTGGGAATGGTGGCACGACCCTGGAGTTCCTCTCGCCTTTCCTGTGGAGCGCCTCCTCTTGAGATGCGACGGGAACGCGGAATTCTTTCCCGACACGCAGGAAAGGATCCCTCCTCTCGAGCTAGGAGCGGAAACGGGCTCCTCTGGATGTGGGCGGGACTCTCGTGCTTCCTCTCGAGTGGAGACGGGTATGTCGGGGAACTTCTTGAGTTGCAGCAAGGGTGTGAAGGACCCTTTGGAAGTTCCAGAGGTTAGGTGTGATTAGCCTCGAGACGCCTCAGCGGAAATGGGCCTCATCTCGCCTGGAGGGGAGAACCTCCTGGATTTTCTAGAGTTGCGAGCAGGTGCTCTCGACTTACGTCGGGGACCTCAGGGACCCGCTCTGGTGGCTCAGGAAAGGCCAGTCCACCATGCGAGTTGCTCGGGGGCCTCTCGAGATTCCTCTCCCGTCGATGCGGGGCCTAAGACCTTGTGTGGAGTCGGTGCCCGGAACCTGAGGGATTCCTCTCCAGTGCTGACATGGATCTTGGGGTACTTCTGGAGTCTCCCCAGGGGAGTCAGTCCTCGTCTCGAGGGGGCTATGCACGTGCCTTTCCTCCCGAGCTGTAGGCAGCCAGTGTCGCGCTTCCCTTCCGTTGGATCAAGGGATCTGTGGCTTTCCTCGAGGCTTTCCCACTCCCGAGGCTTTCCCACGAGGGCTATCCACGAGGCTTTCCCACAGGGCTGTCCCACGTGCCACCGTGGTGTGAGTCGATCCTCGGCTTGAAAGTCCGAGGCAGTGCAGGAAAACAGGTTTCCCTGGAATGGACTGGAGACATCTGGGGACTCTGGGAATGGTGGCACGACCCTGGAGTTCCTCTCACCTTTCCTGTGGAGAGCGGCTCCTCTTGAGATGCGACGGGAACGCCGGGAAATTCTTTCCTCGACCACGCAGGGAAAGGATCCCTCCTCTCGAGCTAGGAGGCGGATAAACGGCGGCTCCTCTGATGTGGGCGGGACTCTCGTGCTTTCCTCTCGAGTGGAGACGGGTATGTCGGGGAACTTCTTGAGTTGCAGCAAGGGTGTGAAGGACCCTTTGGAAGTTCCAGATGGTTAGATGTGATTAGCCTCGAGACGCCTCAGCGGAAAATGGGCCTCATCTCGCCTGGAGGGGAGAACCTCCTGGATTTTCTCGAGTTGCGGCAGGTGCTCTCGAGCTTACGACGGGGGACCTCAGGGACCGCTCTGGTGGCCTCAGGGAAAGGCCAGTCCCCATGCGAGTTGCTCGGGGGCCTCTCGGGATTCCTCTCCCGTCGATGCCTGGGCCTAAGACCTATGTGTGCAGTCGGTGCCGAACCTGAGGATTCCTCTCCAGTGCTGACATGGATCTTGGGGTACTTCTGGAGTCTCCCCAGGGGAGTCAGTCCTCGTCTCCGAGTGGGGGCATGCACGTGCGCTTTCCTCCCGAGCTGTAGCAGCAGTGTCGCCCTTCCCTTCGCGTGGATCAAGGGATCTGTGGCTTTCCCTCGAGGCTTTCCACTTTCCCAGGAAGCTTTCCCATCCGAGGCTTTCCCACAGGGCTGTCCCACGTGCCACCGTGGTGTGAGTCGATCCTCGGCTTGAAAAGTCGAGGCCAGTGCAGGGAAAACAGGTTTCCCTGTGAATGGACTGAGACATCTGGGGTCTATGGAATGGTGGCACGACCCTGGAGTTCCTCTCGCCTTTCCTGTGGAGAGCGCCTCCTCTTGAGATGCAACGGGAACGCGGGGAATTCTTTCCCTCACCACGCAGGGAAAGGATCCCTCCTCTCGAGCTAGGAGGCATAAACGGGGCTCCTCTGGATGTGGGCGGGACTCTCGTGTTTCCATCTCGAGTGGAGACGGGTATGTCGGGGAACTTCTTGAGTTGCAGCAAGGGTGTGAAAGGACCCTTTGGAAGTTCCAGATGATAGATGTGATTAGCCTCGAGACGCCTCAGCGAAAATGGGGCCTCAGTCTCGCCTGGAGGGGAGAACCTCCTGGATTTTCTCGAGTTGCGGCAGGTGACTCTCGACTTACGACCGGGGACTTCAGGGACCCGCTCTGGTGGCCTCAGGAAGGCCAGTCCCCATGCGAGTTGCTCGGCGGGCCTTCTCTGGCATTCCTCTCCCGTCGATTGCTGGGGCCTAAGATCATTGATGTTGGACTTCGGTGCCTGGAACCTGAGGATTCCTCTCCGAGTGCTTGACATGGTATTTGGGGTACTTCTGGAGTCTCTCCAGGGGAGTCAGTCCTCGTCTCGAGTGGGGGCATGCACGTGCGCATTTCCTCCCGAGCTGTAGCTAGCAGTGTCAGCGCTTGCCCTTCGCGTGGATCAAGGGAATCTGTGGCTTTCCCTCGTAGGCTTTCCCACGAGGCTTTCCCACGAGGCTTTCCCACAGGGCTGTCCCACGTACCACCGTGGTGTGAGTCGATTCCTCGGCTTGAAAGTCGAGGCCAGTGCAGGGAAAAACAGGTTTCCCTGGAATGGACTGAGACATCTGGGGTCTATGGGAATGGTGGCACGAACTCTGGAGTTCCTCTCGCCTTTCCTGTGGAGAGCGCCTCCGTCTTGAGTAGCGACGGGAACGCGGGGAATTCTTTCCCGACCACGCAGGGAAAGGATTCCCTCCTCTCGAGCTAGGAGGCCGGAAACGGGGCTCCTCTGGATGTGGGCGGACTCTCGAGCTTCCTCTCGAATGGAGAACGGGTAGTGTCGGAGGAACTTCTTGAGTTGCAGCAAGGGTGTGATGGGACCCTTTGGAAGTTCCAGATGTTAGATGTGATTAGCCTCGAGATGCCTCAGCGGCAAATGGGCCGTCATCTCGCCTGGAGGGGAGAACCTCCTGGATTTTCTCGAGTTGCGGCAGGTGCTCTCGACTTACGACGGGACTCAGGGACCCGCTCTGGTGGCCTCAGGGAAAGGCCAGTCCCCATGCGAGTTTGCTCGGCGGGCCTCTCGGGATTCCTCTCCCGTCGATGCCGGGGGCCTAAGATCTTGTGTGGATTCGGTGCCGGAACCTGAGGATTCCTCTCCGAGTGCTGACATGGATCTTGGGGTACTTTCTGGAGTCTCCCCAGGAGGAGTCAGTCCTCGTCTCGAGTGGGGCATGCACGTGCCATTTCCTCCCGAGCTGTAGCTGCAGTGTAGCGCTTGCCCTTCGCGTGGATCAATGGAATCTGTAGGCTTTCCCTCGAAGCTTCCCACCAGGTTTCCCACGAGGCTTCCCACGAGGCTTTCCCACGAGGCTTTCCCACAGGGCTGTCCCACGTGCCACCGTGGTGTGAGTTCGATCCTCGGCTTTGAAAGTCGAGGCAGTGCAGGGAAAAACAGGTTTCCCTGGAATGGACTGAGATCATCTGGGGACTCTGGGAATGGTGGCACGAACCCTGGAGTTCCTCTCGCCTTTCCTGTGGAGAGCGCCTCCTCTTGAGATGCGACGGAACACGCAGGGGAATTCTTTCCCCGATGCACGCAGGGAAAGGATTCCTCCACTCGAGATAGGAGGCCGGAACATGGGCTCCTCTGGATGTGGGCGGACTCTCGTGCTTCCTCTCGAATGGAGACGGTGTATGTTGGAGAACTTCTTGAGTTGCAGCAAGGGTGTGAAGGACCCTTTGGAAGTTCCAGATGTTAGATGTGATTAGCCTCCAAGACGCATCAGCGGAAATGGGCCTCATCTCGCCTGGAGGGGAGAACCTCCTGGATTTTCTCGAGTTGCGGCAGGTGCTCTCGACTTACAACGGGGACCACATGGACCCGCTCTGGTGGCCTCAGGAAAGGCCAGTCCTCATGTCAGTTGCTCGGGGGCCTCTCGGGATTCCTCTCCCGTCGATGCCGGTGCCTAAGACCTTTTGGGATTTGGTGCCGGAACCTGGGGATTCCTCTCCAGTGCTGACATGGATCTTGGGGTATTTCTGGAGTCTCCCCAGGGGAGTCAGTCCTCGTCTCGAGTGGGGGCATGTACGTGCGCTTTCCTCCCTAGCTGAAGCAGCAATATCACGCTTCCCTTCGCGTGGATCAGAGCATCTGTGGCTTTCCCTCGAGGCTTTCCCATGAGGCTTTCCCACGAGGCTTTCCCACGAGGCTTTTCCACAGGGCTGTCCACGTGCCACCGTGGTGTGAGTCGATCGACGGCTTGAAGTCGAGGCAGTGGAGGGAAAACAGGTTTCCCTGGAATGGACTGAGATATCTAGGGGACACTGGGAATGGTGGCACGACCCTGGAGTTCCTCTCGCCTTTCCTGTGGAGAGCTCCTCCTATTGAGATGCGATGGGAACACCGGGAATTCTTTCCCGAACACGCACGGAAAGGATCCATCCTCTCGAGCTAGGAGGCAGAAACGGGTCTCCTCTGGATGTGGGCGGGACTCGCGGGCTTCCTCTCAATTGGAGACGGGTATGTGGGGGAACTTCTTGAGTTGCAGCAAGGGTGTGAAGGACCCTTTGGAAGTTCCAGAGGTTAGGTGTGATTAGCCTCAAGACACCTCAGCGGAAATGGGCCTCATCTCGCCTGGAGGGGAGAACCTCCTGGATTTTCCCGAGTTGCGGCAGGGGCTCTCCACTTTCGATGGGGACCGCAGGGACCCGCTCTGTTGGCCTCAAGAAAGGCCAGTCCCCATGCGAGTTGCTTGGGGGGCCTCTCGGGATTCCTCTCCTGTCGATCCTGGGGCATAAGACCTTGTGTGGAGTCTGTGCCGGACCCTGAGGATTGCTCTCCAGTCCCGACATGGATCTAGGGGTACTTCTGGAGTCACCCGAGGGGCGTCAGTCCTCGTCTCGAGTGGGGGCTGCACGTGCGCTTTCCTCTCGAGCTGTAGCAGCAGTGTCACTCTTCCCTTCGCGTGGATCAAGGGAGCTGTGGCTTTCGCTCGAGGCTTTTCCACGAGGCTTTCCCACGAGGCTTTCCCACAGGGCTGTCCCACGTGCCACCGAGGTGTGAGTCGATCCTCGGCTTGAAAGTCGAGGTAGTGCAGGGAATGGATTGAGACAACTGGGGGACTCTGGGAATGGTGGCCAGACTCTAGAGTTCCTCTCAACTTTCCTGTGGAGAGCGCCTCCTCTTGAGATGCGACGGGAACGCCGGAAATTCTTTCCCGACCACGCAGGGAAATGATCCCTCCTCTCGAGCTATGAGACGGAATCGGGGCTCCTCTGGATGTGGGCGGGACTCTCGTGCTTCCTCTCGCGGTGGAGGCGAGTATGTCGGGGAACTTATTCAGTTGCAGAAAGGGTGTGAAGAACCTTTTGGAAGTTCCAGATGTTAGGTGCAATTAGCCTCTAGACGCCTCAGCGGAAATGCGCCTCATCTCGCCTGGATGGGAGAAGCTCCTGGATTTTCTCGAGTTGCGGCAGGTGCTCTCGACTTACGACGGGGACCTCAGGGACCCGCTCTGGTTGGCCGCAGGAAAGGCCAGTCCCCATGGGAGGTTGCTCGGTGGCCTCTCGGGATTCCTCTCCCATCGATGCCGGGGCCTAAGACCTTGTGTGGGTCGGTACTGGAACCTGAGGATTCCTCTCCAGTGCTGACATGGATCTTGGGGTTCTTCGGGAATCTCCCCAGGGGAGTCAGTCCTTATTCGAGTGGGGGCATTGAAGAGCGCTTTCCTCCCGAGCTGTAGCAGCAGTGTCATTCTTCCCGTCGAGTGGATCAAGGGATCAGTGGCTATCTCACGAGGCTTTCACACAGGGCTGTCCCACGTGCCACCGTGCTGTGAGTCGATCCTCGGCTTGAAAGTCGAGGCAGTGCAGGGAAAACAGGTTTCCCTGGAATTGACTGAGATATCTGGGGTACTCTGGGAATGGTGGCACGACCCTGGAGTTCCTCTCACCTTTCCTGTTGAGAGCGCCTCCTCTTGAGTTGTGACGGGAAGACCGGGAATTCTTTCCCGACCACGCAGGGAAAGGATACCTCCTCTCTAGCTGTGAGGCGGAAACGGGGCTCCTCTGGGTGTGGGCGGGACTCTCGTGCTTCCTCTCGAGTGGAGACTGGGAATGTCGGGGAACTTCTTGAGTTGCAGCAAGGGTGTGAAGAACCCTTTGGAAGTTCCAGAGGTTTAGGTGTGATTAGCCTGGAGACGCCTCAGCGGAAATGGGCCTCATCTCGCCTGGAGGGGAGAACCTCCTGGATTTTTTCGAGTTGGGACAGGTGATCTCGACTTAAGACGAGGACCTGAGGGACCCGCTCTGGTGGCCTCAGGAAAGGCCATTCCCCATGTGAGTTGCTCGGGGGGCTCTCGGGATTCCTCTCCCGTCGATGCCGGGGCCTAAGTCCTTGTGTGGAGTCGGTGCCGGAACCTGAGGATTCCTCTCCAGTGCTGACATGGATCTTGGCGTCCTTAAAGGCGAGATGAGGCCCATTTGCGCTGAGGTGTCTCAACGCTAATCACACCTAAGATCTGGAACTTCCAAAGCGTCCTTCACACCCTTGCTGCAGCTCAAGAAGTTCCCCGACATACCCGTCTCCACTCGAGAGGAAGAACGAGAGTCCCGCCCACATCCAGAGGAGCCCCGTTTCCGTCTCCTAGCTCGAGAGGTGGGATCCTTTCCCTTCGTGTTCGGTAAAGAATTCCCGGCGTTCCCGTCGCATCTCAAGAGTAGGCGCTCTCCACAGGAAAGTTGAGAGGAACTCCAGGGTCGTGCCACCATTCCCAGAGTACCCCAGATGTCTCAGTCCATTCCAGGGAAACCTGTTTTCCCTGCACTGTCTGGACTTTCAGGACGAGGATCGACTCACACCACGGTGGCACGTGGGACAATCCTGTGGGAAAGCCTCGATGGAAAGCCTCAGATCCCTTGATCCACGCGAAGGGAAGCATGACGCCGCTGCTACAGCTCGGGAGGAAACCGCACGTGCATGCCCCCACTCCTAACGAGGACTGACTCCCCTGGGGAGACTCCAGAAGAACCCCAAGATCCATGTCAGCACTGGAGAGGAATCCTCTGGTTCCGGCACGGATCCACACAAGGTCTTAGGCCCCGGCATCGACGGGAGAGGAATCCCGAGAGGCCCCCGAGCAACTCGCATGGGGACTGGCCTTTCCTGAGGCCACCAGAGCGGGTCCCTGTGGTCCCCGTCGTAAGTCCAGAGCACCTGCCACAACTCGAGAAAATCCAGGAGGTTCTCCCCTCCAGGCGAGATGAGGCCCATTTCCGCTGAGGTGTCTCGAGGCTAATCACACCTAACCTCAGGAACTTCCAAAGGTCCTTCACACCCTTGCTGCAACTCAAGAAGTTCCCCGACATACCCGTCTCCACTCGAGAGGAAGGACGAGAGTCCCGCCCACATCCAGAGGAGCCCGGTTTCCGCCTCCTAGCTCGAGACGGGGGATCCTTTCCAGTGTGTGGTCGGGAAAGAATTCCCGGTGTTCCCGTCGCATCTCAAGAACATGCGCTCTCCACAGGAAAGGCCAGAGGAACTCCAGGGTCGTGCCACCATTCCCAGAGTCCTCCAGATGTCTCAGTCCATTCCATGGACTCCTGTTTTCCCTGCACTGCCTGGACATTCACGCAGATGATCGATCCACACAACGGTGGCACTTGGGACAGCCCTGTGGGAAAGCCTGTTTGGAAAACTTGGTGGGAATGCCCAGATGGAAAGCCACAGATCCCTTGATCGTCGGGCCGGGAAGACTGACACTGGTGCTAGAGCTCGGGAGGAAAGCGCACGTGCATGTCCCCACTCGAGATGAGGACTGAATCGCCTGGGGAGACTCCAGAAGTACCCCAAGATCCATGTCAGGCCTGGAGAGGAATCCTCAGGTTCCGGCCCCAACTCCAGACAAGGTCTTAGGTTCCGGCATCTACGGTAGAGGAATCCAGGGAGGTCCCCTAACAACTCGCATGGGGACCTGCCTTTCCTGAGGCCACCAGAGCGGGTCCCTGAGGTCCCCGTCGTAAGTCGAGAGCACCTGCCGCAAGTCGAGAAAATCCTGGAGGTTCTCCCCTCCAGGCGAGCAGAGGCGCATTATTGCGGAAGCATCTCGAGGCCAATCACACCTACCCCCTGGACCGTCCAAAGGTTCCTTCACACCCTTGCTGCAACTCAAGAAGTTCCCCGATGTACCCGTATGCACTCGATAGGAAGCAGAAGGGTCCCGCCCACATCCAAAGGAGCCCCGTTTCCGCCTCTTTGCTCGAGATGAGGGATCCTTTCCCTACTTGGTCGAAAAAGAATTCCCGAGGTTCCCGTCGCATCTCAAGAGGAGGCCCTCTCCACAGGAAAGGGGATAGGTACTCCAGGTCAGGCCACCATTCCAAGAGTCCCCCAGATGTCTCAGTCCATTTCAGAGGAACCTGTTTTCCCCAAACTGCCTCGACTTTCACGCCAAAGATCGACTCAAACCACAGTGGCACGTGGGACAGCCCTGTGGTAAAGCCTCGTAGGAAAGCCTCGTGGGAAAGCCTTGAGCGAAAGCCTCGAGGGAAAGCCACAGATCCCTTGATCCACGCGATGGGAAGCGTGACACTGCTTCCACAGCTCGGGAGGAAAGCGCACGTGCATGCCCCCACTCGAGACGAGGACTGACTCCCCTGGGGAGACTCCAGAAGTACCCCAAGATCCATGTCAGCACTGGAGAATAATTCTCAGTTTACGGCCCCGACTTCACAAAAGGTCTTAGGCCCCAGCATTGAAGGGAGAGGAATCCCGAGAGGCCAATAAGCAACTCGCACGGAGAGTGGCCTTTCCTGAGGCCACCAGATAGGGTCCCTGTGGTCCCCGTCGTAAATCGAGAACACCTACCGCAACTCGAGAAAATCCTGGAGATTCTCCCCTCCAGGCTAGATGAGGCCCATTTCCGCTGAGGCCACTCGAGGCTAATCACATCTAACCTTTGGAACTTCCATAGGGTCCTTCACACCCTTGCTGCAACTCAAGAAGTTCCCCGACATACCCTTGTCCACTCGAGTGGAACCGCGAGCGTCCCTTGCACATCCAGAGGAGGCCCTTTTCCTCCTTGAAGCTCGAGATGAGGGATCCTTTCCCTGCGTGTTCGGGAAAGAATTCTCGGCATTCCCGTCGCATCTCAAGAGGAAGCGCTCTCCACAGGAAAGGCGAGAGGAACTCCAGGGTCGTGCCACCATTCCAAGAGTCCCCCAGAGGACTGAGTCCATTCCAAAGGAAACTCTTTTACCTGCACTGCCTTGACTGTCACGCCGAGGATCGACTCACACCACGGTGGCACTTGGGACAGCCCTGTGTGTTAGCCTCGTGGGAAAGCCTCATGGGAAATCCTACAGGGAAAGCCACACATCCCTTGATCCACCCGTCAGGTAGCATGACACTGCTGCCACCATTAGGGAGGAAAGCCCACGTGCATTTCCCCACTCGAGACGAGGACTGACTCCCCTGGGGAGAGTCCAGAAGTACCCAAAAATCCACGTCAGCACTGGAGAGGAATCCTCAGTTTCCGGTCCCAACTCAACACAAGGTCTTCGACTCGGGAAATTCAAGCAGTTAAAAGATCTCTCCTTTGGAGCCTCGAGGGGGGATCGGGGCTTTTCTGGATGTGGGCGGGACCCTCGTGCTTCCTTTGAGTGTAGACGGGTATGTCGGGAAAGCTCTTGAGTTGCAGCAAGTGTGTGAAGGAACCATTGGAAGTTCCAGAGGTTAGGTGTGCTTAGCCTCTAGATGCGTCAGTGGAAATAGGCCTCATTTTGCCTGTAGGGGAGAATCTCCTGGATTTTCTCGAGTTACGGCAGGTGCTCTCGAATTACGACGGGGACCTCAGGGACCCGGTCTCGTGGCCTCAGGAAAGGCCAGTCCCCATGCAAGTTGCCAGGGGGACTCTCGGGGATTCCTCTTGGGTCGATGCCGGGGCCTAAGACCTTGTGTGGAGTCGAGGCCGGATCCTGAGGATTCCTCTCCAGTGCTGACATGGTTCTTGGGGTACTTCTGGAGTCTCCCCAGGGAAGTCAGTCCTCGTCTCGAGTGTGGGCATGCACGTGCGCTTTCCTCCCGAGCTGTAGCAGCAGTGTCACGCTTCCTAACGCGTGGTCAAGGGATCTGTAGCTTTCACTCAAGTCTTTCCTTCAAGGCTTTCCCAAGAGTCTTTCCCACAGGGCTGTCCCTCCTGCCACCATGGTGTGAGTCGATCCTCGGCTTGAAAGTCGAGGCAGTGCAGGGAAAACAGGTTCCTCTGGAATGGACTGAGACATCTGGGGGACTCTTGGAATGGTGGTACGACCCTGGAGTTCCGCTCGCCTTTCCTGTGGAGAGCGCCTCCTCTTGAGATGGGACGGGAACGCCGGGAATTCTTTCCCGAACAAGCAGGGAAAGGATCCGTCATCTCGAGGTCCGAGGCAGAAACGGGGCTCCTCTGGATGTGGGCAGGACCCTCGTGCTTCCTCTGGAGTGGAGACGGTATGTCGGGGAACTTCTTGAGTTTCAGCAAGGTTGTGAAGGAACCTTTGGAATTTCCAGAGTTTAGGTGTGATTAGCCTCGAGAGCCTCAGCGGAAATTGGCCTCATCTTGCCTGGAGGGGAGAACCTCCTGGATTTTCTCGAATTGTGGCAGGTGTTCTCAACGTATGCTGGGACCTCAGGGACCCGCTCTGGTGGCGTCAGGAAAGGCCAGTTCCCATCCGAGTGGCTACGGGGCCTCTCGGGATTCCTCTCCCATCGATGGTGGGGCCTAAGACCTTGTGTGAAGTCGAGGCCGGTACCTGAGGATTCCTCTCCCGTGCTGACATGGTTCTTGGGGTACTTCTTGAGTCTCCCCAGGGGTGTCAGTCCTCTTCTCAGCGGGATCATGCAAGAACGCTTACCTCCCGAGCTGCCAGTAGCAGTGTCACGCTGCCCGTCGCGTGGATCAAGAGATCTGTGTCTTTCCCTCGAGGTATTTCCCACGGGGCTTTCCCTCGAGGCTTTCCCACGAGGCTTTCCCACATCGCTGTCCACGTGCCACCGTGGTGCCAGTCGATCCTCGGCGTGAAAATCAAGGCAGTGCAGGGAAAACAGGTTCCTCTGGAATGGACTGAGACATCTGGGGGACTCTTGGAATTGTGGCACGACCCTGGAGTTCCTCTCGCCTTTCCTGTGGAGAGCGCCTCCTCTTGAGATGGGACGGGAACGCCGGGAATTCTTTCCCGAACAAGCAGGGAAAGGATCCGTCATCTCGAGGTCCGAGGCAGAAACGGGGCTCCTCTGGATGTGGGCAGGACCCTCGTGCTTCCTCTGGAGTGGAGACGGTATGTCGGGGAACTTCTTGAGTTTCAGCAAGGTTGTGAAGGAACCTTTGGAATTTCCAGAGTTTAGGTGTGATTAGCCTCGAGAGCCTCAGCGGAAATTGGCCTCATCTTGCCTGGAGGGGAGAACCTCCTGGATTTTCTCGAATTGTGGCAGGTGTTCTCAACGTACGCTGGGACCTCAGGGACCCGCTCTGGTGGCGTCAGGAAAGGCCAGTTCCCATCCGAGTGGCTACGGGGCCTCTCGGGATTCCTCTCCCATCGATGGTGGGGCCTAAGACCTTGTGTGAAGTCGAGGCCGGTACCTGAGGATTCCTCTCCCGTGCTGACATGGTTCTTGGGGTACTTCTTGAGTCTCCCCAGGGGTGTCAGTCCTCTTCTCAGCGGGATCATGCAAGAACGCTTACCTCCCGAGCTGCAGTAGCAGTGTCACGCTGCCCGTCGCGTGGATCAAGAGATCTGTGTCTTTCCCTCGAGGTATTTCCCACGGGGCTTTCCCTCGAGGCTTTCCCACGAGGCTTTCCCACATCGCTGTCCCACGTGCCACCGTGGTGCCAGTCGATCCTCGGCGTGAAAATCAAGGCAGTGCAGGGAAAACAGGTTCCTCTGGAATGGACTGAGACATCTGGGGGACTCTTGGAATTGTGGCACGACCCTGGAGTTCCTCTCGCCTTTCCTGTGGAGAGCGCCTCTTCTTGAGATGCGGTGGGAACGCCGGGAATTCTTTCCCGACCAAGCAGGGAAAGTGCCGTGGTCCAGCCCCGGTGGATCCAGGGTGATTCGAAGGTGGGGACGTATTCGTCGTCTTTGGAAATATACATATTTAATCCCAGATATAAAGAGATTAGAAATGGATAGTGTAGTAGGAAGATTATTGGAGAAAAAGAGGCTGAATAACTTGGATTACGTGGAATAGCATCCATCCTCCAGTAGAGAATTCAGCCAGAAAAACGGGAGCAAAAAAGAAGCGACATGGGGGAATCAGTCTTTCCGGAAACTGATCTGATTTCTTTATTTTTGGTTTTGCTTGTATACCTCTTGTTACACATAGGGATGAATACAGAGTCACGCAGGAGTCGGCATCCTGACCTTTATCAAAATCAGGTGCTTCACATAAATGTATAAAAAAAAGGTCTTAGGGATCTTACATCATCTTCTGGCCATGAATGAGACCTGCTGACATTTTATGATCCTTTCTTTCTGATAACCAAATAAACTTATTTCTTCCAAGGGTGTTTTTTCTTAAACCAGGCACCACCCTCCAAATAAAGTTACATTCCTATAGGGTGAGGGGTGTAGTGAGTTACAATCAAGAAAGGAATTTATTTAACCCAAGGTTAACATGATTAGTCTTAAAGGTGAATTCTTATTTCTCCTATATGCTTAAAGGTTAATACTTATTTCTCCTATATACTAGTTATATTCATTATAAGGGTAGGGAACATGGAGATTTATCAGCAAACATCAGCCTAACAAATGAAAATCCTTTCATCAATTCTCCCCTTAAGATCTATTTAGTCTTAAGATATGATAAAGTTACATTCTTACATAGAAAGGACACAGTGATATATAACAAAGTACAGTGATCTATTACAAAAGTGAAAATCCATTAACTCAAAAAGTCTAGTATTGCTAACATCAAAAACTGCTATATTTCCTTTGCTATATTCCAAATACATTGATTAATATATTCCCAAGTGCCTAAGGATATGGAGGCCTGGTGGCAATCATTGACTCAACAAGAAGAAAAAGTCCTATGCTAATTAAGACTCTCAAAATACTCCAAAACTCTCTGTGCTGTTTACAGTTGAGAGGTAGTAAACAATCTTGCGCCTAGTGGCAGAAGTATGGATAATCCTGTCACACAAGCTGGTCTGTCAGCAGAGAGGTTTGACCTAAAATATCCTTGTCCCACCCAGAGCAGGGAATTAGCAGCAATTTTTGACACAACAAATGAAGAACCCTTCACCAATATAATTCCTAACCAACTATACTAATAATTTCTAACTCCCCAAAATAATTTGCCTTTAGTAAGTCTAAAACATCTCATGCCTCTCAGGTTGGGAGGCTGTAAACAATCACATGTGGCCGGACAAACCTATAAAGGTGGGCTAGATAACCTTCAGAGGAGTCAGCAAGCTGAAACACTCTTGTCATGCCCCAAGAATATTTATTGCCTTGAAGCTGCACGTTTACTTCTTCTCCGAGAGAAACAGTTATGGGGGAGAGCCCCCGTAAAGTCAGAAGTGTAGGTGAGAGCATAAAACAGACTCTGGTTTTGGGGTTCGATGCTCGGGAACAGGGGGTTACCTGAGGCTTGATCACGCCTTTGCGCATGCCAAGCCTCCTTCCTCATGACCTTTGCCATAGGCGGAATTCCTCACGCTGGCCCCCAGAAGGAAAGGATCCCTCATCTCGAGCGACGAGGCGGAAACGCGCCTCCTGTGGATGTGGGGGGACCATCTTGCTTATTCTCGAGTGGAGACGGGTATGTCGGGGAACTTCTTGAGTTGCAGCAAGGGTGTAAAGTACCTTTTGGAAGTTCCAGAGGTTAGGTGTGATTAGCCTCGAGACACCTCAGTGGAAATGGGCCTCATCTCGCCTGGAGGGGAGAACCTCCTGGATTTTCTCGAGTTGCGGCAGGTGCTCTCGACTTACGACGGGGACCTCAGGGGCCAGCTCTGGTGGCCTCAGGAAAGGCCAGTCCCCATTCAAGTTTCTAGGGGGCCTCTCAGGATTCCTCTCCTGTCGATGCCGGGGCCTAAGACCTTGTGTGAAGTCGGGGCTGGAACCTGAAGATTCCTCTCCAGTGCTGACATGGATCTTGTGGTACTTCTGGAGTCTCCCCAGGGGAGTCAGTCCTCGTCTCGAGTGGGGGCATGCACGTGCGCTTTCCTCCCCGCGGTAGCAGCAGTGTCACGCTTCCCGTCGCGTGGATCAAGGGATCTGTGGCTTTCCCTCTAGGCTTTCCCATGAGGCTTTCCCACAGGGCTGTCCCACATGCCACCTTGGTGTGAGACGATCCTCGGCGTGAAAGTCGTCGGCAGTGCAGGGAAAACAGGTTCCTCTGGAATGGACTGAGACATCTGGGGAACTCTTGGAATGGTGGCACGACCCTGGAGTTCCTCTGGCCTTTCCTGTGGAGAGCACTTCCTCTTGAGATGCGACGGGAACGCCAGGAATTCTTTCCCGACCACGCAGGGAAAGGATCCCTCCTCTCTAGATACGAGGCGGAAACGGGGCTCCTCTGGATGTGGGCGGGACCCTCGTGCTTCATCTCGAGTGGAGACGGGTGGTGATCTTCTTGACTTGCAGCAGGGGTGTCAAAGACCCTTTGGAAGTTCCAGAGGTTAGGTGTGATTAGCCTCGAGATGCCTCAGGGGAAATGGGCCTCATCTCGCCTGGAGGGGAGAACCTCCTGGATTATCTTGAGTTGGAGCAGGTGCTCTCGTCTTAGGATGGGGACCTCAGGGACCCGCTCCTGTGGCCTCAGAAAAGGCCAGTGCCCATGGGAGTTGCTAGGGGGCCTCTCAGGATTCCTCTCACGTCGATGCCGGGGCCTAAGACCTTGTGTGGAGAGCCCGAGCGGAGGCGGCGCGGAGCGTTTCGGTTCTCAGTGCCTGGGGCACCGGTGTGTGGTGTGTGTGAGGCTGCGGCGGAGCCTCTACACTGAAGGTGCGAGAGGTTGGCAGCTTCGATTGAAGCACATCGAGCGGCGACAGCAGTGAAAGTCATGAGCGACAGCGGCGAGGAGAACTACGGCGAGGGGGAATCCCGTTCTGCTTCCAGAAGCGGAAGTGCTCATGGATCTGGGAAATCTGCAAGTCATACCCCTGCAAGGTCTCGCTCCAAGGAAGATTCCAGGCGTTCCAGATCAAAGTCCAGGTCCAGATCGGAATCTAGGTCTAGATCCAGAAGAAGTTCTCGGAGGCATTATACAAGGTCACGATCTCGGTCCCGGTCCCATAGAAGATCTCGTAGCAGATCTTACAGCAGAGATTATCGAAGACGGCATAGCCACAGTCATTCTCCCATGTCTACTCGCTGGCGTCATGTTGGGAATCAGGCAAATCCTGATCCTAACTGTTGTCTTGGAGTATTTGGATTGAGCTTGTATACTACAGAAAGAGATCTAAGAGAAATGTTCTCTAAATATGGCCCAATTGCTGATGTATCTATTGTATATGACCAGCAGTCTAGACGTTCAAGAGGATTTGCCTTTGTATACTTTGAAAATGTAGATGATGCCAAGGAAGCAAAAGAGCGTGCCAATGGAATGGAGCTTGATGGATGTAGGATCAGAGTTGACTTCTCCATAACGAAAAGACCACATACTCCAACAGCAGGAATTTACATGGGGAGACCTACCTATGGCAGCTCACGCCGTCGAGATTACTATGACAGAGGATATGATCGAGGCTATGATGATCGGACTATTACAGCAGATCGTACAGAGGAGGAGGAGGAGGAGGAGGAGGATGGAGAGCTGCTCAAGACAGGGAAATACAGAAGAGAAGACCGTCACCTTCTCCCTACTATAGTCGTGGAGGATACA
>NW_017212286.1:0-16768 GCF_001704415.2 Capra hircus
ATGCGGGGAAAGTGATCGTCCTTCAGGGAAGAAGAGCAGCCACCCAGTGTGTGTTTGCAAGCCTGTATTTGAAGAAACTGGTTAGCTCCTTCAAGGGGAGACCTCCAGGTCTGCTCAGAGGACCAAAATTCCAGAGGCAGCACCATGCATCCCCCTGTCCTTTCTGAGCCTTGAAAGACATTCCTAGCTTATAGCGGTATTGCTCATGAAGAAGCAGGATGCAGGAATGTGTCAGACATGACTGGGTGCCTTCCTGGTTCAGCTCCATGAGGCCTTTCCACTCAAAGTAGGTCCCATGCCTCCTTGGGGAGGAAGTGGGCCCGCTTGCCTCCAAATTGCCAAAGGCTGGAACAAAGCTAGTTCTATCAGAGGTAAGAAAAGAGCAATTGGATGGATGTGGAAGCTGTTGCTGGCCGCACTGCTTCAGGCCCCCACCCTCAGCCCCCGAGAGAACAGGCGCCTTGGCCCTAGTCCTGGATGCAGTTTCACACATAGAATGTGTCCCATAGGAGCCAAGAATTTTCTGACAGACCTAGCTCACTAGAGCTCTCCTACAGAGCAAAGGGATGGACAGATGTGTGGCTGTGGCTCTGCCTTTCCCTGGGAGTGTGGAGCCGCTCCTATGGCCCCGGGCTCCAGGGAAGTTGCCCCTGAATATGACCTCCAAGAAGCGCTTTTCCAACTGGCTGAGACTGGAGTTCTCAGGATGCAGGAAAGCGAGTGTCCTTCGGGGAAGCAAAGGCAGTCACCTGTTATCATGACTTACTAGAATAGTAGGTACCTTCTCCGGTTGGGCAGAGGCCTTCCCTACCTGATCTGAAAAAGAAAACGAAGTAGCTCGCTGATTTGAGAAATAATTCCCAGACTTGGGTTTCCAACCAGTATAGAATCCGACATGGCCCTGTCTTTGTAGCCGCGTTAATTAACAGGTATGTGAAGCTCTAAATATCAGTGGAAATTACATACAGCATATAGGCCCCAGTGTTCTGGAATGGTGGAAAGAAACAACCAAACTCTTGAAGAGACACTTTCAAAATGGATCATAGAGACTGACTGTACGTGGATGGGCTTGCTTCCGGCAGACTTACTCATATTACGGGTAACCGCACGTTCCCACAGTTGTTGTCCTTATGAAATTTTCTATGGGAGACCCCTCCCACAGTGAGGCAGGTGTTAGCAGATTTGCCACAAGTGAGGGGGTGGGATTTCACAGCAGATGGAACAATTAGGTAAGGTAATAAATCAGGTAACTAAGTTTGTATAAAAAAGAATCTCATTCCCCCTTGAGGAACAGATTCATGAATTTGTGCTCAGTGATCAGGTGTGGCTCAATGACTGGAAACACAATTCCTTGGCCTGACATCGGAAAGGTCCTTATACTGTTGTTTTAGCCACAATTCTGAAAGAGATGGGAATACCAGACCACCTAACCTGCCTCTTGAGAAATCTGGATGAAGGTCAGGAAGCAACAGTTAGAGCAGGACATGGAACAACAGACTGGTTCCAAAAAGGAAAAGGAGTATGTCAAGGCTGTATATTGTCACCCTGTTTATTTAACTTCTATGCAGAGTACATCATGAAAAATGCTGGGATGGAAGATACATAAGCTGGAATCAAGATTGCCGGTAGAAATATCAATCAACTTAGATATGCAGATGACACCACCATTATGGTAGAACGTGAAGAGGAACGGGTATGTCGGGGAACTTCTTGAGTTGCAGCAAGGGTGTGAAGGACCCTTTGGAAGTTCCAGAGGTTAGGTGTGGTTAGTCTCGAGATGCCTCAGCGGAAATGGGGCCTCATGTCGCCTGGAATGGAGAGGCTCCTGGATATTCCCGAGTTTCAGCAGGTGCTCTCGAGTTACGACGGGGATTCAGGGACCCACTCTGGCGGCTGCAGGAAAGGCCAGTTATCATGCGTGTTGCTAGGGGGCCTCTCGTGATTCCTCTCCCGTCGATGCTGGGGCCTAAGACCTTGTGTGGAGTCGGGGCCGGAAGCTGAGGATTCCTCTCCAGTGCTGACATGGATTTTGGGGTACTTCTGGAGTCTCCACAAAGGAGTCAGGCCTCATCTCGAGTGGGGGCATGCACGTGCGCTTTCCTCCCGACCTGAAGCAGCAGTGTCACGCTTCCCTTCGCTTGGATCAATGGATCTGTGGCTTTCACTCGAGGCTTTCCCACAAAGCTTTCCCACGAGGCTTTCCGGCAGGGCTGTCCCAAGTGCCACCGTGGTTTGAGTCGATGCTCGGCTTGAAAGTCGAGGCAGTGCAGGGAAAACAGGTTTCCCTGGAATGGACTGAAACTTCTGGGGGACTCTGGGAATGGTGGCACGACCCTGGAGTTCCTCTCCCCTTTCCTGTGGAGAGCGCCTCCTCTTGAGATGCGACGGGAACGCCGGGAATTCTTTCCCGACCACGCAGGGAAAGGATCCCTTCTCTCGAGCTAGGAGGAGGAAACGGGGCTCCTCTGGATGTGCGGGGAACTCTCGTGCTTCCTCTCGAGTAGAAACGGGTATGTCGGGGAACTTCTTGAGTTGCAGCAAGGGTGTGAAGGACCCTTTGGAAGTTCCAGAGGTTAGGTTTGATTAGCCTCGAGACGTCTTCGCGGAAAGGGGCCTCATCTCGCCTGGAGGGGAGAACCTCCTGGATTTTCTCGAGTTGCGACAGGTGCTCTCGACTTACGATGGGGACCTCAGGAACCCGCTCTGGTGGCCTCAGGAAAGGCCAGTCCGCATGCGAGCTACTCGGGGGCCAATCGGGATTCCTCTCCCGTCGATGCGGGGCCTAAGATCTTGTGTGGAGTGGGTGCCGGAACCTGAGGATTCATCTCCAGTGGTGACATGGATCTTGGGGTACTTCTGGAGTCTCCCCAGGGGAGACAGTCCTCGTCTCGAGTGGGGGCATGCAGTGCGTTTTCCTTCCGAGCTGTAGCAGCAGTGTCCCGCATCCATTTGCGTGGATCAAGGGATGTGTGGCTTTCCCTCGAGGCTTTCCCACAGGGCTGTCCCATGTGCCACCGTGGTGTGAGTCGATCCTCGGCTTGAAAGTGGAGGCAGTGCAGGGAAAACAGGTTTCACTGGAATGGACTGAGACATCTGGGGGACTCAGGGAATGGTGGCACGACCCTGGAGTTCCTCTCGCCTTTTCTGTGGAGAGCGCCTCCTCTTGAGATGCGACGGAAACGCCGGGAATTCTTTCCCGACCATGCAGGGAAAGGATCCCTCCTCTCGAGCTAAGAGGCGGAAAAGGGGATCCTCTGGATGTGGGCGGGACTCTCGTGCTTCCTCTCGAGTGGAGACGGGTATGTCGGGAAACTTCTTGAGTTGCAGCAAGGGTGTGAAGGACCCTTTGGAAGTTCCAGAGTTTAGGTGTGATTAGGCTCGAGACGCCTCAGCGGAAATGGGCCTCATCTCGCCTGGAGGGGAGAACCTCCTGGATTTTCTCGAGTTGTGGCAGGTGCTCTCGACTTACGACGGGGACCTCAGGGACCCGCTCTGGTGGCCTCAGGAAAGGCCAGTCCCCATGTAAGTTGCTCGGGGGCCTGTCGGGATTCCTCTCCGGTCGATGCCGTGGCCTAAGATCTTGTGTGGAGTGGGTGCCGGAACCTGAGGATTCCTCTCCAGTGCTGACATGGATATTGGGGTACTTCTGGAGTCTCCCCAGGGGAGTCAGTCCTCGTCTCGAGAGGGGGCATGCGTGTGCGCTTTCCTCACGAGCTGTAGCAGCAGTGCCACGCTTCCCTCCGCGAGGATCATGGGATCTGTGGCTTTCGCTCGAGGCTTTTACACGAGGGTTTCCCACGAGGCTTTTACACGAGGGTTTCCCACGAGGCTTTCCCACAGGGCTGTCCCACGTGCCACAGTGGTGTGAGTCAATACTCTGCTTGAAAGTCGACGCATTGCAGGGAAAACATGTTTCTCAGGAATGGACTGAGACATCTGGGGGACTCTCGGAATGGTGGCACGACCCTGGAGTTCCTCTGGCCTTTCCTGTGGAGAGCGCCTCCTCTTGAGATACGACGAGAACGCCGGGAATTCTTTCCCGAACACGCAGGGAAAGGTTCCCTCCTCTCGAGCTAGGAGGCGGAAACGGGGCTCCTCTGGATGTGGCCGGGACTCTCGTGTTTCCTCTCGAGTGGAGACGGGTATGTCGGGGAAACTTCTTGAGTTGCAGCAAGGGTGTGAAGGACCCTTTGGAAGTTCCAGAGTTTAGGTGTGATTAGGCTCGAGACGCCTCAGCGGAAATGGGCCTCATCTCGCCTGGAGGGGAGAACCTCCTGGATTTTCTCGAGTTGCGGCAGGTGCTCTCGACTTACGACGGGGACCTCAGGGACCCGCTCTGGTGGCCTCAGGAAAGGCCATTCCCCATGTAAGTTGCTCGGGGGCCTCTCGGGATTCCTCTCCGGTCGATGCCGGGGCCTAAGATCTTGTGTGGAGTGGGTGCCGGAACCTGAGGATTCCTCTCCAGTGCTGACATGGATATTGGGGTACTTCTGGAGTCTCCCAGGGGAGACAGTCCTCGTCTCGAGTGGGGGCATGCACGTGCTCTTTCCTCCCGAGCTGTAGCAGCAGTGTCACGGGTCACTTGGCGTGGAGCAAGGGATCTGTGGCTTTCCCTCGAGGCTTTCCCACGAGGCTTTCCACGACGCTTTCCCACAGGGCTGTCCCACGTGCCACCGTGGTGTGAGTCGATCCTCGGCTTGAAAGTCGAGGCAGTGCAGGGAAAACAGGTTTTCCTGGAAAGGACTGAGACATCTGGGGGACTCTGGGAATGGTGGCACGACCCTGGAGTTCCTCTCGCCCTCCTGTGGAGAGCGCCTCCTCTTGAGATGCGACGGGAACGCCGGAAATTCTTTCCCGACCACGCAGGGAAAGGATCCCTCCTCTGGAGCTAGGAGGCGTAAACGGGGCTCCTCTGGATGTGGGCGGGACTGGCATGCTTCCTCTCGAGTGGAGACGGGTATGTCGGGGAACTTCTTGAGTTGCAGCAAGGGTGTGAAGGACCCGTTGGAAGTTCCAGAGGTTAGGTGTGATTAGCCTCGAGACGCCTCAGCGGAAATGGGCCTCATCTCGCCTGGAGGGGAAAACCTCCTGGATTTTCTGGAGTTGCGGCAGGTGCTCTCGACTTAAGACGGGGACCTCAGGGACCCGATCTGGTGGCCTCAGGAAAGGCCAGTCCCCATGCGAGTTGCTCTTGGGCCTCTCGGGATTCCTCTCTCTTCGATGCTGTGGCCTAAGACCTTGTATGGAGTCAGTGCCAGAACCTGAGGATTCCTCTCCAGTGCTGACATGGATCTTGGGGTACTTCTGAGTCTCCCCAGGGGAGTCAGTCCTCGTCTCGAGTGGGGGTCTGCACGTGCGCTTTCCTCTCGAGCTGTAGCAGCAGTGTCACGCTTCCCTTCGCTTGGGTCAAGGGACATGTGGCTTTCCCTCGAGGCTTTCCCACGAGGCTTTCCCACGAGGCTCTCCCACAGGGCTGTCCTACGTGCCACCGGGGTGTGTGTCGATCCTCGGCTTGAAAGTCGAGGCAGTGCAGGGAAAACAGGTTTCCCTGGAATGGACTGAGATATCTGGGGGACTCTGGGAATGGTGGCACGACCATGGAGTTCCTCTCGCCTTTCCTGTCGAGAGCGCCTCCTCTGGAGAGGCGACGGGAAAGCCGGGAATTCTTTCCCGATCACGCAGGGAAAGGATCCCTCCTCTTGAGCTAGGAGGCGGAAACGGGGCTCCTCTGGAATTGGGCAGAACTCTCGTGTTTCCTCTCGAGTGGAGACGGGTATGTCGGGAAACTTCTTGAGTTGCAGCAAGGGTGTGAAGGACCCTTTGGGAGTTCCAGAGGTTAGATGTGATAAGCCTCGATACGCCTCAGCGGAAATGGGCCTTATCTCGCCTGGAGGGGAGAACCTCCTGGATTTTCTCGAGTTGCTGCAGGTGCTCTCGACTTACAACGGGAACCTCAGGGACCCGCTCTAGTGGCCTCAGGAAAGGCCAGTCCCCATGCGAGTTCCTCGGGCGCCTCTCGGGATTCCACTCCTGTCGATGCAGGGGCCTAAGATCTTGTGTGGAGTCGGTGCCATAACCTGAGCATTCCTCTCCAGTGCCTACATGGATCTTGGGGTACTTCTGGAGACTCCACAGGGGAATAGGACCTCGTCTCGAGTGGGCGCCTTCACGTGCACTTTCTTCTCGAGCTGTAGCAGCAGTGTCGCACTTCCCTTCGCGTGGATCAAGGGATCTGTGGCTTTCCCTCGAGGCTTTCCCAGGAGGCTTTCCCACGAGGCTTTCCCACAGGGCTGTGCCACGTGACACTGTGGTGTGAGTCGATCCTCGGCTTGAAATCTAGGCAGTGCAGGGAAAACAGGTTTCCCTGGAATGGACTGAGTCATTTGGGGAACTCTGAGAATGGTGGCACGACCCTGCAGTTACTCTCGCCTTTCCTGAGGAGAGCACCTCCTCTTGAGATGCGACGGAAACGCGGGGAATTCTTTCCCGAACACGCAGGGAAAGGATCCCTCCTCTCGATCTATTAGGCGGAAACGTGGCTCCTCTGGATGTGGGCGGGACTCTCGTGATTCCTCTCGAGTGGAGACGGGTATGTCGGGGAACTTCTTGAGTTGAAGCAAGGGTGTGAAGGACCCTTTGTAAGTTCCAGAGGTTAGGTGTGATTAGCCTCGAGACGCCTCAGCGGAAATGGGCCTCATCTCGGCTCAGGGGAGAACCTCCTGGATTTTATCGAGTTGCGGCAGGTGCTCTCGACTTTCGACGGGGACCTCAGGGACCCGGTCTGGTGGCCTCAGGAAAGGCCAGTCCCCATGCGAGTTGCTCGGGGCCTCTGGGGATTCCTCTCCCATCGATGCCAGGGCCTAGACCTTGTGTGAAGTCGGTGCCGGAACTTGAGCATTTCTCTGCAGTGCTTACATGGATCTTGGGGTACTTCTGATGTCTCCCCAGGGGAGTCAGTCCTCGTCTCGAGTGGGGGCATGCTCGTGCGCTTTCCTTCCGAGGTGTAGCAGCACGGTCACGCTTCCCGGCGACTGGATCAAGGGATCTGTGTCTTTCCCTTGAGTCTTTCCCTCGAGGCTTTCCCACGAGGCTTTCCCACAGGGCTGTCCCACGTGCCACCGTGGTGTGAGTTGATCCTCTGCTGAAAGTCGAGACAGTGCTGGGAAAACAGGTTTCCCTTGAATGGACTTAGATATCTGGG
Source organism: Capra hircus (assembly GCF_001704415.2). Classification (NCBI taxonomy): domain Eukaryota; kingdom Metazoa; phylum Chordata; class Mammalia; order Artiodactyla; family Bovidae; genus Capra; species Capra hircus. Next base: position 7,202 of record NW_017212286.1, read on the forward strand.
GAACTCTGGGAATGGTGGCACGACCCTGGAGTTCCTCTCTCCTTTCCTGTGGAGAGCGCCCTCTTTAGATGGGACGGGAACTCCGGGAATTCTTTCCGGACCACGCAGGGAAAGGATGCATCCTCTCGAGCTGAGGCAGAAACGGGGTTCCTCTGGATGTGGGCGGGACTCTCGTGCTTCCTCTCGAGTGGAGACAGGTATACCGGGGAACTTCTTTAGTTTCAGCAAGGGTGTGAAGGACCCTTTGGAAGTTCCAGAGGTTAGATGTGATTAGCCTCGAGACGCCTCAGCGGAAAAGGGCCTCATCTCGCCTTGAGGGGAGAACCTCCTGGATTTTCTCGAGTTGCGGCAGGTGCTGTCGACTTACGATGGGGAACTCATTGACTCGCTCTGGTGGCATCAGGAAAGGCCAGTCGCCAAGCAAGTTGCCCGGGGGCCTCTCGGGATTCCACTCCCGTCGATTCCGGGGCCTAAGGCCTTGTGTGGAGTCGGGTTCCGGAACCTGAGGATTCCTCTCCAGGGCTGACATGGATATTGGGGTAGTTCTGTAGACTCCCCAGGGGAGTCAGTCCTCTTCTCGAGTGGGGGCATGCGCGTGAGCTTCACTCCCGAGCTCTAGCAGCAGTGTCACGCTTCCCGTCGAGTAGATCAAGGGATCTGTGGCTTTCCCTCGAGGCTTTCCCAGGAGGCTTTCCCACAGGACTGCCCCACGAGCCACCGTGGTGTGAGTCGATCCTCGGCTTGAAAGTCGAGGCAGTGCAGGGAAAACAGGTTTCCCTGGAATGGACTGAGACATCTGCGGGGACTCTGGGAATGGTGGCACGACCCTGGAGTTCCTCTCGCCTTTCCTGTGGAGAGCGCCTCCTCTTGAGATACGACGAGAACGCCGGGAATTCTTTCCCGAACACGCAGGGAAAGGTTCCCTCCTCTCGAGCTAGGAGGCGGAAACGGGGCTCCTCTGGATGTGGCCGGGACTCTCGTGTTTCCTCTCGAGTGGAGACGGGTATGTCGGGAAACTTCTTGAGTTGCAGCAAGGGTGTGAAGGACCCTTTGGAAGTTCCAGAGTTTAGGTGTGATTAGGCTCGAGACGCCTCAGCGGAAATGGGCCTCATCTCGCCTGGAGGGGAGAACCTCCTGGATTTTCTCGAGTTGCGGCAGGTGCTCTCGACTTACGACGGGGACCTCAGGGACCCGCTCTGGTGGCCTCAGGAAAGGCCATTCCCCATGTAAGTTGCTCGGGGGCCTCTCGGGATTCCTCTCCGGTCGATGCCGGGGCCTAAGATCTTGTGTGGAGTGGGTGCCGGAACCTGAGGATTCCTCTCCAGTGCTGACATGGATATTGGGGTACTTCTGGAGTCTCCCCAGGGGAGACAGTCCTCGTCTCGAGTGGGGGCATGCACGTGCTCTTTCCTCCCGAGCTGTAGCAGCAGTGTCACGGGTCACTTGGCGTGGAGCAAGGGATCTGTGGCTTTCCCTCGAGGCTTTCCCACGAGGCTTTCCACGACGCTTTCCCACAGGGCTGTCCCACGTGCCACCGTGGTGTGAGTCGATCCTCGGCTTGAAAGTCGAGGCAGTGCAGGGAAAACAGGTTTTCCTGGAAAGGACTGAGACATCTGGGGGACTCTGGGAATGGTGGCACGACCCTGGAGTTCCTCTCGCCCTCCTGTGGAGAGCGCCTCCTCTTGAGATGCGACGGGAACGCCGGAAATTCTTTCCCGACCACGCAGGGAAAGGATCCCTCCTCTGGAGCTAGGAGGCGTAAACGGGGCTCCTCTGGATGTGGGCGGGACTGGCATGCTTCCTCTCGAGTGGAGACGGGTATGTCGGGGAACTTCTTGAGTTGCAGCAAGGGTGTGAAGGACCCGTTGGAAGTTCCAGAGGTTAGGTGTGATTAGCCTCGAGACGCCTCAGCGGAAATGGGCCTCATCTCGCCTGGAGGGGAAAACCTCCTGGATTTTCTGGAGTTGCGGCAGGTGCTCTCGACTTAAGACGGGGACCTCAGGGACCCGATCTGGTGGCCTCAGGAAAGGCCAGTCCCCATGCGAGTTGCTCTTGGGCCTCTCGGGATTCCTCTCTCTTCGATGCTGTGGCCTAAGACCTTGTATGGAGTCAGTGCCAGAACCTGAGGATTCCTCTCCAGTGCTGACATGGATCTTGGGGTACTTCTGGAGTCTCCCCAGGGGAGTCAGTCCTCGTCTCGAGTGGGGGTCTGCACGTGCGCTTTCCTCTCGAGCTGTAGCAGCAGTGTCACGCTTCCCTTCGCTTGGGTCAAGGGACATGTGGCTTTCCCTCGAGGCTTTCCCACGAGGCTTTCCCACGAGGCTCTCCCACAGGGCTGTCCTACGTGCCACCGGGGTGTGTGTCGATCCTCGGCTTGAAAGTCGAGGCAGTGCAGGGAAAACAGGTTTCCCTGGAATGGACTGAGATATCTGGGGGACTCTGGGAATGGTGGCACGACCATGGAGTTCCTCTCGCCTTTCCTGTCGAGAGCGCCTCCTCTGGAGAGGCGACGGGAAAGCCGGGAATTCTTTCCCGATCACGCAGGGAAAGGATCCCTCCTCTTGAGCTAGGAGGCGGAAACGGGGCTCCTCTGGAATTGGGCAGAACTCTCGTGTTTCCTCTCGAGTGGAGACGGGTATGTCGGGAAACTTCTTGAGTTGCAGCAAGGGTGTGAAGGACCCTTTGGGAGTTCCAGAGGTTAGATGTGATAAGCCTCGATACGCCTCAGCGGAAATGGGCCTCTATCTCGCCTGGAGGGGAGAACCTCCTGGATTTTCTCGAGTTGCTGGCAGGTGCTCTCGACTTACAACGGGAACCTCAGGGACCCGCTCTAGTGGCCTCAGGAAAGGCCAGTCCCCATGCGAGTTCCTCGGGCGCCTCTCGGGATTCCACTCCTGTCGATGCAGGGGCCTAAGATCTTGTGTGGAGTCGGTGCCATAACCTGAGGCATTCCTCTCCAGTGCCTGACATGGATCTTGGGGTACTTCTGGAGACTCCACAGGGGAATCAGGACCTCGTCTCGAGTGGGCGCCTTCACGTGCACTTTCTTCTCGAGCTGTAGCAGCAGTGTCGCACTTCCCTTCGCGTGGATCAAGGGATCTGTGGCTTTCCCTCGAGGCTTTCCCAGGAGGCTTTCCCACGAGGCTTTCCCACAGGGCTGTCCCACGTGCACACTGTGGTGTGAGTCGATCCTCGGCTTGAAAGTCTAGGCAGTGCAGGGAAAACAGGTTTCCCTGGAATGGACTGAGTCATTTGGGGAACTCTGAGAATGGTGGCACGACCCTGCAGTTACTCTCGCCTTTCCTGAGGAGAGCACCTCCTCTTGAGATGCGACGGAAACGCGGGAATTCTTTCCCGAACACGCAGGGAAAGGATCCCTCCTCTCGATCTATGAGGCGGAAACGTGGCTCCTCTGGATGTGGGCGGGACTCTCGTGATTCCTCTCGAGTGGAGACGGGTATGTCGGGGAACTTCTTGAGTTGAAGCAAGGGTGTGAAGGACCCTTTGTAAGTTCCAGAGGTTAGGTGTGATTAGCCTCGAGACGCCTCAGCGGAAATGGGCCTCATCTCGGCCTGCAGGGGAGAACCTCCTGGATTTTATCGAGTTGCGGCAGGTGCTCTCGACTTTCGACGGGGACCTCAGGGACCCGGTCTGGTGGCCTCAGGAAAGGCCAGTCCCCATGCGAGTTGCTCGGGGGCCTCTCGGGATTCCTCTCCCATCGATGCCAGGGCCTAAGACCTTGTGTGGAGTCGGTGCCGGAACTTGAGCATTTCTCTGCAGTGCTTACATGGATCTTGGGGTACTTCTGGATGTCTCCCCAGGGGAGTCAGTCCTCGTCTCGAGTGGGGGCATGCTCGTGCGCTTTCCTTCCGAGGCTGTAGCAGCACGTGTCACGCTTCCCGGCGACTGGATCAAGGGATCTGTGTCTTTCCCTTGAGTCTTTCCCTCGAGGCTTTCCCACGAGGCTTTCCCACAGGGCTGTCCCACGTGCCACCGTGGTGTGAGTTGATCCTCTGCTGAAAGTCGAGACAGTGCTGGGAAAACAGGTTTCCCTTGGAATGGACTTAGATATCTGGGGAACTCTGGGAATGGTGGCACGACCCTGGAGTTCCTCTCTCCTTTCCTGTGGAGAGCGCCTCCTCTTAGATGGGACGGGAACTCCGGGAATTCTTTCCGGACCACGCAGGGAAAGGATGCATCCTCTCGAGCTGGAGGCAGAAACGGGGTTCCTCTGGATGTGGGCGGGACTCTCGTGCTTCCTCTCGAGTGGAGACAGGTATACCGGGGAACTTCTTTAGTTTCAGCAAGGGTGTGAAGGACCCTTTGGAAGTTCCAGAGGTTAGATGTGATTAGCCTCGAGACGCCTCAGCGGAAAAGGGCCTCATCTCGCCTTGGAGGGGAGAACCTCCTGGATTTTCTCGAGTTGCGGCAGGTGCTGTCGACTTACGATGGGGACCTCATTGGACTCCGCTCTGGTGGCATCAGGAAAGGCCAGTCGCCAAGCAAGTTGCCCGGGGGCCTCTCGGGATTCCACTCCCGTCGATTCCGGGGCCTAAGCCTTGTGTGGAGTCGGTTCCGGAACCTGAGGATTCCTCTCCAGGGCTGACATGGATATTGGGGTAGTTCTGGTAGACTCCCCAGGGGAGTCAGTCCTCTTCTCGAGTGGGGGCATGCGCGTGAGCTTCACTCCCGAGCTCTAGCAGCAGTGTCACGCTTCCCGTCGAGTAGATCAAGGGATCTGTGGCTTTCCCTCGAGGCTTTCCCAGGAGGCTTTCCCACAGGACTGCCCCACGAGCCACCGTGGTGTGAGTCGATCCTCGGCTTGAAAGTCGAGGCAGTGCAGGGAAAACAGGTTTCCCTGGAATGGACTGAGACATCTGCGGGACTCTGGGAATGGTGGCACGACCCTGGAGTTCCTCTCGCCTTTCCTGTGGAGAGCGCCTCCTCTTGAGATACGACGGAACGCCGGGAATTCTTTCCCGAACCACGCAGGGAAAGGTTCCCTCCTCTCGAGCTAGGAGGCGGAAACGGGGCTCCTCTGGATGTGGCCGGGACTCTCGTGTTTCCTCTCGAGTGGAGACGGGTATGTCGGGAAACTTCTTGAGTTGCAGCAAGGGTGTGAAGGACCCTTTGGAAGTTCCAGAGTTTAGGTGTGATTAGGCCTCGAGACGCCTCAGCGGAAATGGGCCTCATCTCGCCTGGAGGGGAGAACCTCCTGGATTTTCTCGAGTTGCGGCAGGTGCTCTCGACTTACGACGGGGACCTCAGGGACCCGCTCTGGTGGCCTCAGGAAAGGCCATTCCCCATGTAAGTTGCTCGGGGCCTCTCGGGATTCCTCTCCGGTCGATGCCGGGGCCTAAGATCTTGTGTGGAGTGGGTGCCGGAACCTGAGGATTCCTCTCCAGTGCTGACATGGATATTGGGGTACTTCTGGAGTCTCCCCAGGGGAGACAGTCCTCGTCTCGAGTGGGGGCATGCACGTGCTCTTTCCTCCCGAGCTGTAGCAGCAGTGTCACGGGTCACTTGGCGTGGAGCAAGGGATCTGTGGCTTTCCCTCGAGGCTTTCCCACGAGGCTTTCCACGACGCTTTCCCACAGGGCTGTCCCACGTGCCACCGTGGTGTGAGTCGATCCTCGGCTTGAAAGTCGAGGCAGTGCAGGGAAAACAGGTTTTCCTGGAAAGGACTGAGACATCTGGGGGACTCTGGGAATGGTGGCACGACCCTGGAGTTCCTCTCGCCCTCCTGTGGAGAGCGCCTCCTCTTGAGATGCGACGGGAACGCCGGAAATTCTTTCCCGACCACGCAGGGAAAGGATCCCTCCTCTGGAGCTAGGAGGCGTAAACGGGGCTCCTCTGGATGTGGGCGGGACTGGCATGCTTCCTCTCGAGTGGAGACGGGTATGTCGGGGAACTTCTTGAGTTGCAGCAAGGGTGTGAAGGACCCGTTGGAAGTTCCAGAGGTTAGGTGTGATTAGCCTCGAGACGCCTCAGCGGAAATGGGCCTCATCTCGCCTGGAGGGGAAAACCTCCTGGATTTTCTGGAGTTGCGGCAGGTGCTCTCGACTTAAGACGGGGACCTCAGGGACCCGATCTGGTGGCCTCAGGAAAGGCCAGTCCCCATGCGAGTTGCTCTTGGGCCTCTCGGGATTCCTCTCTCTTCGATGCTGTGGCCTAAGACCTTGTATGGAGTCAGGTGCCAGAACCTGAGGATTCCTCTCCAGTGCTGACATGGATCTTGGGGTACTTCTGAGTCTCCCCAGGGGAGTCAGTCCTCGTCTCGAGTGGGGGTCTGCACGTGCGCTTTCCTCTCGAGCTGTAGCAGCAGTGTCACGCTTCCCTTCGCGTTGGATCAAGGGATCATGTGGCTTTCCCTCGAGGCTTTCCCACGAGGCTTTCCCACGAGGCTCTCCCACAGGGCTGTCCTACGTGCCACCGGGGTGTGTGTCGATCCTCGGCTTGAAAGTCGAGGCAGTGCAGGGAAAACAGGTTTCCCTGGAATGGACTGAGATATCTGGGGGACTCTGGGAATGGTGGCACGACCCATGGAGTTCCTCTCGCCTTTCCTGTCGAGAGCGCCTCCTCTGGAGAGGCGACGGGAAAGCCGGGAATTCTTTCCCGATCACGCAGGGAAAGGATCCCTCCTCTTGAGCTAGGAGGCGGAAACGGGGCTCCTCTGGAATTGGGCAGAACTCTCGTGTTTCCTCTCGAGTGGAGACGGGTATGTCGGGAAACTTCTTGAGTTGCAGCAAGGGTGTGAAGGACCCTTTGGAGTTCCAGAGGTTAGATGTGATAAGCCTCGATACGCCTCAGCGGAAATGGGCCTTATCTCGCCTGGAGGGGAGAACCTCCTGGATTTTCTCGAGTTGCTGCAGGTGCTCTCGACTTACAACGGGAACCTCAGGGACCCGCTCTAGTGGCCTCAGGAAAGGCCAGTCCCCATGCGAGTTGCCTCGGGCGCCTCTCGGGATTCCACTCCTGTCGATGCGGGGCCTAAGATCTTGTGTGGAGTCGGTGCCTGAACCTGAGCATTCCTCTCCAGTGCTACATGGATCTTGGGGTACTTCTGGAGACTCCACAGGGGAAGTAGGACCTCGTCTCGAGTGGGGCGCTATGCACGTGCAGCTTTCTTCCTCCGAGCTGTAGCAGCAGTGTCCACTTCCCTTCGCGTGGATCAAGGATCTGTGGCTTTCCCTCGAGGCTTTCCCAGGAGGCTTTCCCACGAGGCTTTCCCACAGGGCTGTGCCACGTGACACTGTGGTGTGAGTCGATCCTCGGCTTGAAATCTAGGCAGTGCAGGGAAAACAGGTTTCCCTGGAATGGACTGGAGTCATTTGGGGAACTCTGGAGAATGGTGGCACGACCCTGCAGTTACTCTCGCCTTTCCTGAGGAGAGCACCTCCTCTTGAGATGCGACGGAACGCGGGGAATTCTTTCCCGAACACGCAGGGAAAGGATCCCTCCTCTCGATCTATTAGGCGGAAACGTGGCTCCTCTGGATGTGGGCGGGACTCTCGTGATTCCTCTCGAGTGGAGACGGGTATGTCGGGGAACTTCTTGAGTTGAAGCAAGGGTGTGAAGGACCCTTTGTAAGTTCCCAGAGGTTAGGTGTGATTAGCCTCGAGACGCCTCAGCGGAAATGGGCCTCATCTCGCTCAGGGGAGAACCTCCTGGATTTTATCGAGTTGCGGCAGGTGCTCTCGACTTTCGACGGGGACCTCAGGGACCCGGTCTGGTGGCCTCAGGAAAGGCCAGTCCCCATGCGAGTTGCTCGGGGCCTCTGGGATTCCTCTCCCATCGATGCCAGGGCCTAGACCTTGTGTGAAGTCGGTGCCGGGAACTTGAGCATTCTCTGCAGTGCTTACATGGATCTTGGGGTACTTCTGATGTCTCCCCAGGGGAGTCAGTCCTCGTCTCGAGTGGGGGCATGCTCGTGCGCTTTCCTTCCGAGGTGTAGCAGCACGGTCACGCTTCCCCGGCGACTGGATCAAGGGATCTGTGTCTTCCTTGAGTCTTTCCCTCGAGGCTTTCCCACGAGGCTTTCCCACAGGGCTGTCCCACGTGCCACCGTGGTGTGAGTTGATCCTCTGCTGAAGTCGAGACAGTGCTGGGAAAACAGGTTTCCCTTGAATGGACTTAGATATCTGGGGAACTCTGGGAATGGTGGCACGACCCTGGAGTTCCTCTCTCCTTTCCTGTGGAGAGCGCCCTCTTTAGATGGGACGGGAACTCCGGGAATTCTTTCCGGACCACGCAGGGAAAGGATGCATCCTCTCGAGCTGAGGCAGAAACGGGGTTCCTCTGGATGTGGGCGGGACTCTCGTGCTTCTCTCGAGTGGAGACAGGTATACCGGGGAACTTCTTTAGTTTCAGCAAGGGTGTGAAGGACCCTTTGGAAGTTCCAGAGGTTAGATGTGATTAGCCCTCGAGACGCCTCAGCGGAAAAGGGCCTCATCTCGCCTTGAGGGGAGAACCTCCTGGATTTTCTCGAGTTGCGGCAGGTGCTGTCGACTTACGATGGGGACCTCATTGACTCGCTCTGTGGCATCCAGGAAAGGCCAGTCGCCAAGCAAGTTGCCCGGGGGCCTCTCGGGATTCCACTCCCGTCGATTCCGGGGCCTAAGGCCTTGTGTGGAGTCGGTTCCGGAACCTGAGGATTCCTCTCCAGGGCTGACATGGATATTGGGGTAGTTCTGTAGACTCCCCAGGGGAGTCAGTCCTCTCTCGAGTGGGGAGTGGGGCATGCCGGCGTGGAGCTCACCTCACGCGAGCTCTAGCAGCAGTGTCACGCTTTCCCAGTCGAGTAGATCCAAGGGATCTGTGGCTTTCCGCTCGAGGCTTTCCCAAAGGAGGCTTTCCCACAGGACTGCCCCACGAGCCACCGTGGTGTGAGTCGATGCCTCGGCTTGAAAGTCGAGCAAGTGCAGGGAAAAACAGGTTTCCCTGGAATGGACTGAGACATCTGCGGGACTCTGGGAATGGTGGCACGACCCCTGGAGTTCCTCTCGCCTTTCCTGTGGAGAGAGGCCCTCCTCTTGAGATGGACGACGGGAACGCCGGAATTCTTTCGCGAAACACGCAGGGGAAAGGATTCCTCCTCTCGAGCTAGGAGGCGGAAAGGGGCTCCTCTGGATGTGGGCGGACTCTCGTGTTCCTCTCGAGTGGAGACGGGTATGTCGGGGAACTTCTTCGAGTTGAAAGCAAGGGTGTGAAGGACCCTTTGGAAGTTCCAGAGGTTAAGGTGTGATTAGCCTCGAGACGCCGTCACGGAAATGGGCTTTAACTCGCCTGGAGGGGAGAACCTCCTGGATTTCTCGAGGTTGCGGCAGGTGCTCTCGACTTTGATAACGGGACCTCAGGGACCCGTTCTGGTGGCCTCAGGAAGGACAGTCCCCATGGGAGTTGCTCGGTGCCTCGTCGGATTCCTCTCCCGTTGATAGCCGGGGCCTAAGATTTGTGTGGAGTTGAGTTCGGAACCTGAGGTTTCCTCTCCATTGCTGACATGGATCTGGGGTACTTCTGGAGTCTCGCCCAGGGGAGTCAGTCTTCGTCTCGAGTGGGGGCATGCAC
>NW_017212287.1:0-16766 GCF_001704415.2 Capra hircus
TGAGACGGGGAAACCCAGGCGGAATTTCTTTCCCGACACGCAGGGAAAGGATCCCTCCTCTCGCAGGATTAGGAGGTCGGAAAAACGGCCTCCTCTGGATGTGGGCAGGATCTCTCGTGCTTTCCTCTCGAGTGTAGGACGGTGTTAGTCGCTCGGAATTCATTGGTTTGCAGCAAAGGGTGCTGAAGCGGACCGTTATGGAAGTTCCAGATGTTAGATGTGATTAGCCTCGAGACGCCTCAGCGGGAAATGGGCCTCATCTCGCCTGGAGGGGAGAACCTCCTGGATTTTCTCGAGTTGCGGCAGGTGCTCTCGACTTACGACGGGGACTCAGGGACCCGCTCTGGTGGCCTCAGGAAAGGCCAGTCCCCATGCGAGTTTGCTCGGGGGCCTCTCGGGATTCCTCTCCCGTCGATGCCGGGCCTAAGACCTTGTGTGGAGTCGAGTGCCGGAACCTGAGGATTCCTCTCCAGTGCTCGACATGGATCTTGGGGGTACTTCTGGAGTCTCCCCAGGGGAGTCAGTCCTCGTCTCGAGTGGGGGCATGCACGTGCGACTTTCCTCCCGAGCTGTAGCAGCAGTGTCACGCTTCCCTTTCGCGTGGATCAAGGGATCTGTGGCTTTCCCTCGAGGCTTTCCCACGAGGCTTTCCCACGAGGCTTTCCCACAGGGCTGTCCACGTGCCACCGTGGTGTGAGTCGATCCTCGGCTTGAAAGTCGAGGCAGTGCAGGGAAAACAGGTTTCCCTGGAATGGACTGAGACATCTGGGGGACTCTGGGAATGGTGGCACGACCCTGGAGTTCCTCTCGCCTTTCCTGTGGAGAGCGCCTCCTCTTGAGATGCGACGGGAACGCCGGGGAATTCTTTCCCCACCACGCAGGGAAAGGATCCCTCCTCTCGAGCTAGGAGGCGGAAAAGGGGCTCCTCTGGATGTGGGCGGGTACTCTCGTGCTTCCATCTTGAGTGGAGACGGGTATGTCGGGGAACTTCTTGAGTTGCAGCAACGGTGTGAAGGACCCTTTGGAAGTTCCAGAGGTTTGGTGTGATTAGCCTCGAGAGGTCTCAGCGGAAATGGGCCTCCTCTCGCCTGGAGGGGAGAACCTCCTGGATTTTCTCGAGTTGCGGCCGGTGCTCTCGACTTACGACGGGGACCTCAGGGACCCGCTCTGGTGGCCTCAGGAAAGGCCAGTCCCCAGGAGTGTTGCTTGCGGGGCTCTCGGGATTCCTCTGCCGTCAATGTCGGTACCTAAGACCTTGTGTGGAGTCGGTGCCGGAACCTGAGGATTCCTCTCCCAGTGCTGACATGGACCTTGGGGTACTTCTGGGGTCTCCCCAGGGGAGTCATTCCTCGTCTCGATGGGGGGCATGCACGTGCGCTTTCCTGCCGAGCTGTAGCAGCAGTGTCACGCTTCCCTTCGCGTGGATCAAGGGATCTGTGGCTTTCCCTAGAGTTTTCCCACTAGGCCTTTCCCACGAGGCTTTCCCACAGGGCTGTCCCACGTACCACCGTGGTGTGAGTCGATCCTCCGGCTAGAAAGTCGAGGCACTGCAGGGAAAACAGGTTTCCCTGGAATGGACTGAGACATCTGGGGGACTCTGGGAATGGTGGCACGACCCTGGAGTTCCTCGCGCCTTGTCCTGTGGAGAATGCTTCCTCATGAGATGCGCCGGGATCGCCGGGAATTCTTTCCCAACCACGCAGGGAAAGGATCCCTCCTCACGAGCTAGGAGGCGGCAAACGGGGCTCCTCTGGCATGTGGGCGGGACTCTCGTGCTTCCTCTCGAGTGGAGACGGGTACGTCGGGAACTACTTGAGTTGCAGCAAGGGTTGTGAAGAGACCCTTAGGAAGTTCAAGAGGTAAGGTGTGATTAGCCTCGAGACCTCTCAGCTGAAATGGGCCTCATCTCGCCTGGAGGGGAGAACCTCCTGGATTTTCTCGAATTGCGGCAGGTGCTCTCGACTTACGACGGGGACCTCAGGGACACCGCTCTGGTGGCCTCAGGAAAGGCCAGTCCCCATGCGAGTTGCTCGGGGCCTCTCGGGATTCCTCTCCCTTCGATGCCGGGGCCTAAGATCTTGTGTGGAGTCGGTGCCGGAACCTGAGGATTCCTCTCCAGTGCTCACATGGATCTTGGGGTACTTCTGGAGTCTCCCCAGGGAAGTTAGTCATCGTCTCGAGTGGGGGCATGCACCTGCGCTTTCCTCCCTAGCTGTAGCAGCAGTGTCATGCTCCCGTCGCGTGGATCAAGGGATCGGTGGCTTTCCCTCGAGGCTTTCCCACGAGACTTTCCCACAGGGCTGTCCCACGTGCCACCGTGGTGTGAGTCTGATCCTCGGCTTGAAAGTCGAGGCAGTGCAGGGAAAACAGGTTTCCCTGGAATGGACTGAGACATCTGGGGGACTCTGGGAATCGTGGCACCACCCTGGAGTTCCTCTCGCCTTTCCTGTGGAGAGCGCCTCCTCTTGAGATGCGAGGGGAACGCCCGGAATTTTTTCCCGAACACGCAGTGAAAGGTTCCCTCCTCAAGAGCTAGGAGGCGGAAACGGGGCTCCTCTGGATGTGATCGGGACTCTCGTGCTTCCTCTCAAGTGGAGACGGGTATGTCGGGGAACTTATTGAGTTGCAGCAAGGGTGTGAATGACCCTTTGGAAGTTCCAGAAGTTAGCTGTGATTAGCCTCGAGACACATCAGCGGAAATGGGCCTCATCTCGCCTGGAGGGGAAAACCTCCTGGATTTTCTCCAGTTGCAGGCAGGTGCTCTCGGACTTACGAAGGGGACTTTAGGGACCGCGATCTGGTTCCTCAGGAAAGGCCAGTCCCCATGCGAGTTGCTCGGGGGCCTCTCGGGATTCCTCTTCCGTCGATGCCTGGGGCCTAAGTCCTTGTGTGGAGTCCGTGCCGGAACCTGAGGATTCCTCTCCAGTGCTGACATGAATCTTGGGGTACTTCTGGAGTCTCCCCAGGGGAGTCAGTCCTTGTCTCGAGTGGGGGCAGCACATGAGCTTTCCTCCCGAATGTAGCAGCAGTGTCGACGCTTTCCCTTCGCGTGGATCAAGGGATCTGTGGCTTTCCCTCGAGGCTTTCCCACGAGGCTTTCCGCACAGGGCTGTCCCACAGCCACCGTGGTGTGAGTCGATCCTCGGCTTGAAATCGAGGCAGTGCAGGGAAAACAGGTTTTCCCTGGAATGGACTGAGACATCTGGGGGACTCTGGGAATGGTGGCACGACCCTGGAGTTCCTCTCGCCTTTCCTGTGGAGAGCGCCTCCTCTTGAGATGCGACGGGAACGCCGGGAATTCTTTCCCGACCACGCAGGGAAATGATCCCTCCTCTCGAGCTAGGAGGCGGAAAAGGGGCTCCTCTGGATGTGGGCGGGACTCTCGTGCTTCCTCTCGAGTGGAGACGGGTATGTCGGGGAACTTCTTGAGTTGCAGCAAGGGTGTGAAGGACCCTTTGGAAGTTCCAGAGGTCAGGTGTTATAAGCCTCGAGATCGCCTCAGCGGAAATGGGCCTCATCTCGCCTGGAGGGGAGAACCTCCTGGATTTTCTCGAGTTGCGGCAGGTGCTCTCGACTTACGACGGGGACCTCAGAGACCCGCTCTGGTGGCCTCAGTAAAGGACCAGTCCCCATGCGAGTTGCTCAGGGCCCTCTCGGGATTCCTCTCCCGTCGATGCCAGGGCCTAAGACCTTGTGTGGAGTCGGTGCCGGAACCTGAGGATTCCTCTTCCAGTGCTGACAATGGATCTTGGGTACTTCTGGAGTCTCCCCAGGGAGTCAGTCCTCATCTCGAGTGGGGGCATGCACGTGCGCTTTCCTCCCGAGCTGTAGCAGCAGTGTCACGCTTCCCTTCGCGTGGATCAAGGGATCTGTGGCTTTCCCTCGAGGCTTTGCCCACGAGTCTTTCCTCGAGGCTTTCCCACGAGACTTTCCCACAGGGCTGTCCCACGTGCCACCTGTGTGTGAGTCGATCCTACGGCTTAGAAAGTCGAGGCAGTGCAGGAGAAACAGGTTTCCCTGGAATGGACTGAGACATCTGGGGGCCTCTGGGAATGGTGCACGACTCTGGAGTTCCTCTCGCCTTTCCTGTGGAGAGCGCCTCCTCTTGAGATGAGACGGGAACTCCGGGAATTACTTGACCCGACCACTCAGTGGAAAGGATCCCTCCTCTCGAGCTAGGAGGCAGTAACGGGGCTCCTCTGGATGTGGGCGGGACTCTCGTGCTTCCTCTCGAGTGGAGACGGGTATGTCGGGGAACTTCTTGAGTTGCAGCAAGGGCATGAAGGACCCTTTGTAAGTTCCAGAGGTTAGGTGTGATTAGCCTCGAGACGCCTCAGCGGAAATGGGCCTCATCTCGCCTGGAGGGGTAGAACCTCCTGGATTTTCTCGAGTTGCGGCAGGTGCTCTCGACTTACGACGGGGACCTCAGGGACCCGCTCTGGTGCCTCAGGAAAGGCCAGGCCCCATGCGAGTTGCTCGACGGGCCTCTCGGGATTCCTCTCCCGTCGATGCCGGGGCCTAAGATCTTGTGTGGAGTCGGTGCCAGAACCTGAGGATTCCTCTCCAGTGCTGACATGGATCTTGGGGTACTTCTGGAGGTCTCCCCAGGGGAGTCAGTCCTCGTCTCGAGTGGGAGGCATGCACGTGCGCTTTCCTCCCGAGCTGTAGCAGCAAGTGTCACGCTTTCCTTCACGTGGATCAAGGGATCTGTGGCTTTCCCTCGAGGCTTTCACACGAGGCTTTCCCAAGAAGCTTTCCCACAGGGCTGTCCCACGTGCCACCGTGGTGTGAGTCGATCCTCGGCTTGAAAGTCGAGGCAGTGCAGGGAAACAGGTTTCCCTGGAATGGACTGAGACATCTGGGGGACTCTGCGAATGGTGGCACGACCACTGGAGTTCCTCTCGCCTTTCCTGTGGAGAGCGCCTCCTCTTGAATTGCGACGGGAACTCGGTGAATTCTTTCCCAGACCAACGCACGGAAAGGATCCCACCTCTGGAGCTAAGAGGCAGAAATCGGGGCTCCTCTGGATATGGGTGGGACTCTCGTGCTTCCTCTCGAGTGGCAGACGGGTATGTCGGAGAACTTTCTTGAGTTGCAGCAAGGGTGTGAAGGACCCTTTGGAAGTTCCAGAGGTTAGGTGTGATTAGCCTCAAGACGCCTCAGCGGAAATGGGCCTCATCTTGCCTGGAGGGGAGAACCTCCTGGATTTTCTCGAGTTGGGGCAGGTGCTCTCGACTTATGACGGGGACCTCAGGGACCCGCTCTGATGGACTCAGTAAAGGCCAGTCCACATGCGCGTTGCTCAGGGGCCTCTCGGGATTCCTCTCCCGTCGATGCCGGGGCCTACGACCTTGTGTGAATTCGGTGCCGGAACTTGAGGATTCCTCTCCAGTGCTGACATGGATCTTGGGGTACTTCTGGAGTCTCCCCAGGGGAGTCAGTCGTAGTCTCGAGTGGGGGCATGCACGTGCGATTTCCTCCAGAGCTGTAGCAGTAGTGTCACGCTTCCATTCGCGTGGATCAAGGGATCTGTGGCTTTCCCTAGAGACTTTCCCACGAGGCTTTCCCACGGGGCTTTCCCACGAGGCTTTCCCACAGGGCTGTCCCACGTGCCACCGTGGTGTGAGTCGATCCTCGGCTAGAAAGTCAAGGCAGTGCAGGGAAAACAGGTTTCCCTGGAATGGACTGAGACATCTGGGGGACTCTGCGAATGGTGGCACGACCCTTGAGTTCCTCTCGCCTTTCCTGTGGAGAGCGCCTCATCTTGAGATGCGACGGGAACGCCGGGAATTCATTCCCAACCACACAGGGAAAGGATCCCTCCTCTCGAGCAACGAGCCGGAAACGGAGCTCCTCTGGATGTGGCCGGGACCCTCGTGCTTCCTCTTGAGTGGAGACGGGTATGTCGGGGAACTTCTTGAGTTGCAGCATGACTGTGAAAGACTCTTTAGAAGTTCCAGAGTTCACGTGTGATTAGCCTGGAGACACATCAGTGGAAACGGGCCTCATCTCACCTGCATGTGAGAACCTCCTGGATTTTACCGAGTTGCGGCAGGTGCTCTCGACTTACGACGGGGACCTCATGGACCCGCTCTGGTTACCTCAGGAAAGGCCAGTCCCCATGTGAGTTGCTAGAGGTCCTGTCGCTATTCCTCTCCCGTCGATGCCAGGGCCTAAGACCTTGTGTGGAGTCGGGGCCGGAACCTGAGGATTCCTCTCCAGGGCTGACATGCATCTTGGGGTATTTCTGGAGTCTCCCCAGGGGAGTCAGTTCTCGTCTCGAGTAGGGGCATGCACGTGCGCTTTCCTCCCGTGCTGTAGCAGCAGTGTCATGCTTCCTGTCGCGTGGATTAAGGGATCTGTGGCTTTCCCTCGGAGGCTTTCCCACGAGGCTTTCCCACAGGGTTGTCACACGTGCCACCAGGTGTGAGTCGATCCTCAGCGTGAAAGTCGAAGCAGTGCAGGGAAAACAGGATCCTCTGGAATGGACTGAGACATCTGGGGGACTCTTGGAATGGTGGCACGACCCATGAGTTCCTCTCGCCTTTCCTGTGCAGCTCGCCTCCTCTTGAGATGCGTCGAAACGTCGGGAATTCTTTCCCGAGGAAGCAGGGAAGGATCCCTCATCTCGAGCTTGGAGGAGGAAACGGAGCTCCTCTGGCGGTTGCCGGACCCTCGTGCTTCCTCTGGAGTGGAGACGGGTATGTCGGGGAACTTCTTGAGTTTTAGCAAGGGTGTTTAGGACACTTTGGAAGTTCCAGAGTTTAGTTGTGATTACTCTCGAGACGCCGCAGAGAAAATGGGCCTCATCTCGACTGGAGCAGAGAACCTCCTGGATTTTCTCGAGTTGCGGCAGGTACTCTCGACATACGACCGTGACCTCAGGGACAGTGTAGCAGATGTGTCACGCTTCCCGTCCCGGGGATCAAGGGATCTGTGGCTTTCCCTCGAGGCTTTCTCACAGGGCTGTCCCACATGCCACCATGGTGTGAGTGGATCCTCGGCGTGAAAGTTGAGGCAGTGCTGGGAAAACGGGTTCCTCTAAAATGGACTGAGACATCTGGGGGACTCTTGAAATGGTGGCACGACCCTGGAGTTCCTCTTGCCTTTCCTATTGAGAACCCTTGCTCTTGAGATGCCATGGGAACGCCGAAAAATCTTTCCTGACTAAGCAGGATAGGATCCTTCATCTCGGAAACGGGGTTCCTCTGAATGTGGGCGGGACCCTCGTGCTTCCTCTCGTGTGGAGACGGGTATGTCGGGGAACTTCTTGAGTTGCAGCAAGGACCCTTTTTAATTTCCAGAGGTTAGGTGTGATGAGCCTCCAGACACCTCAGAGGAAATGGGCCTCATCCCGCCTGGAGGGGAGAACCTCCTGGATTTTACCCAGTTGCGGCAGGTGCTCTCGAGTTACGACGGGTCCTCAGGGACCCGCTCTGGTGGCCTCAGGAAAGGCCAGTCCCCATGCGAGTTACCAGGGGGCCTTTAGGGATTCCTCTCCCATCGATGCCGGTGCCTAAGACCTTGTGTGGAGTCGGGGCCAGACCCTGAGGATGCCTCTCCAGTGCTGACATGAATCTTTCCGTACTTCTGGAGTCTCACCAGGGGAGTCAGTCCTCATCTCGTGTGGGGGCATGCACCTGCCATTTCCTCACGACCTGCAGCAGCAGTGTCACGCTTGCCGACGTGTGGATCAAGGGATCTGTCGCTTTCCATTGAGGCTTTCCCACGAGGCTTTCCAACAGGGCTGTCCCACGTGCCACGGTGGTGTGAGTCGATCCTCGGCGTGAACGTCGAGGCAGTGCAGGGAAAACAGTTTCTTCTGGAATGGACTTAGACATCTGGGGGACTCTTGGAATGCTGGCAAGGCCCTGGAGTTCCTCTCGTCTTTCCTGTGGAGAGCGCCTCCTCTTGAGATGCGACGGGAAGGCCGGGAATTCTTTCCCGACGACAAAGGGAAAGGATCCCTCTTCTCGAGCTACGAGGCGGAAACGGGGCTCCGCTGGATATGGGCGGGAACCTCGTCCTTCCTCTCGAGTGGATATGGGTATGTCGGAGAACTTCTTGACTTGCAGCAAGGGTGTGAAGGACCCTTTGGAAGTTCCAGAGGTTAGGTGTGATTAGCCTCGAGACGCCTCAGCGGAAATGGGCCTCATCTCGCCTGGAGGGGAGAACCTCCTGGATTTTCTCGAGTTGTGGCAGGTGCTCTCGAGTTACGACGGAGACCTCAGGGACCCGCTCTGGTGACCTCAGGAAAGGCCAGTCCCCATGCGAGGTGCTAGGGGGCCTCTCAGGATTCCTCTCCGGTCGATGCCGGGGCCTAAGACCTTGTGTGGAGTCGGGACCGGAACCTGAGGATTCCTCTCCAGTGCTGACATGGATCTTGGCGTACTTCTGGAGTCTCCCAAGCTTGCGTCAGTCCTCGGCTCGAGTGGGGTCATGCACGTGCGCTTTCCTCCCGAGCGGTAGCAGCAGTGTCACGCTTCCCTTCTCGTGGATCAAGGAATCTGTGGCTTTCCCTGGAGTCTTTCCCATGAGGCTTTCCCACAAGGCTATTCCACTTGCCACCATGGTGTGAGTCGATCCTCGGCGTGAAAGTCGAACCAGTGCAGGGAAAACAGGAACCTCCTTCCCCACAGTAGGGGATACACTGTCCCCTTGGGCGGGTATCTCCAGGGCACTCGCGCTGGGGGGTTGCCCGCGGAGGTGCGGGCCTCAGGCTCCACGTGAGAAAAGCCCCAAATGGCATTAGCTGCCAGTCCAGACGCTGGCCCCTCAGGTCTCTGGCCGGAGCCTTGGGCTCCAGGCAACTCAAAGCCCTCGGGGGTGGCACTCTGGGACTGCTGTAGGGAAAGGATGCCAAGAGCCCACGGAGGAGTTGGGGAGGGGGCATGGGGGAAACGGAGGCGAGGACAGCGAGGGATCTAGGTGGAGGCGCTGGAGAGAGCGTCTGGTGTCCCGGAATGCCTCGGAGGAGCCAGCGGGGGACAGTCGAGGACCAGGGACCTGTGGAATGTGAAAAGGCGGGAAATCTCAGAGCAAGGCAGGCTGGGAAAGGGGGCGTTGGTGGCCAATTCAAAGGGACCTAGGGGCGTTTCCTGGGCGGTGAGTTCCCTTGGCACTGCTGAGGGCCCCTGATTGATCCACTCGGGGTTGAACCCACCCCCCGCTGCGAGGGAGGGCCACAAACCAAAGCCCCCGAACTGCCCGCCCACCCCAACGGGGATCTTGGCGGTCCAGGGCACAGCCGTGCCCGGGAAAAGCCCACTCGCTCCACGGGACTCCGTCCAGGGTCTCTGCTTGGAAAGAGGCCAGGGGCGGCCCCCTCCATCTACCCACCCAAACCCTATTGACGTCAATGGTGGCGGAGACGCCTCCCGTTCTCCAGAGTCCTGAGCTGCTGGGTCCCCGCCCACTCAGGCCAGCAGTCTGCAGCGTGCCCGTGTGCCTCTCCCACCATGGCTTCGTCCGGCTCCTCCAGCACCTCAAGCGGTACGTTTGCCCTCGGTCCCTGTGGTCGGATCACATCTCAGGGGATTTGCGGGTGGCCTGGGCAAGGGCTCTCGGCCAATGTGTTGACCCCCCTCCCACCCGAGAACGGCTGGGACCCATCGGCCAGGCCCGGGGTTCCGAGGCGTCAGGTGTGCCCAAATTCGGAGGGCGTGGCATCGTTCGTTCATCTTGCTCCTTTGGCACACACATGGCTTCTCCGTTCTCTTTTCTGGGAAGACAGTGTTGTTTCAGGGGGCGTGCTGCGGGGGGCGGGGGCCGGGGTTGGGGGGTGGTGGGAGCGGGTGCTTTGCTGGGATGAGGCCCTTTATCCTCACATCTTCATGTGGGAATGGGAGTCGGGGAGCTCTGTGGCCTTGCTGCCTTCAGTGGCTTCCTCTGCACAGGGGCCTAGTGGCTTCTGCCTTTTGTCAGGCGTTACGGGGTTTGGGCGTCGCTTTGGTGGCCTTGGCCTTAGCCTTGGCCTGGGCCTTGGCCTTGCCCTTGGCGTTGCTGTTGCCCTTGCCTTGGTCTTGGGCTTGGCCTTGCCCTGCCCTTGAACTTGAACTTGACCTTGAACTTGACCTTGACCTTGAACTTGAACTTGGCTTGACCTTGAACTTGAACTTGACCTTGACCTTGAACCTTGAACTTGAACTTGAACTTGACCTTGAACTTGAACTTGAACTTGACCTTGAACTTGAACTTGAACTTGACCTTGAACTTGAACTTGAACTTGACTTTGAACTTGAACTTGACTTGAACTTGAACTTGAACTTGAACTTGACTTTGAACTTGAACTTGAACTTGACCTTGAACTTGATCTTGACCTTGAACATTGAACTTGAACTTGAACTTGACCTTGAACTTGAACTTGAACTTGAACTTGACCTTGAACTTGAACTTGAACTTCAACTTGAACTTGAACTTGACCTTGAACTTGAACTTGACCTTCAACTTGAACTTCAACTTGAACTTGAACTTGACCTTGAACTTGAACTTGAACTTGACCTTGAACTTGAACTTCAACTTGAACTTGTACTTGAACTTCAACTTGAACTTGTCTCTGACCTTGAACTTCAACTTGAACTTGAACTTGACCTTGACCTTGAACTTGAACTTCACTTTGAACTTGAACTTGACCTTGACCTTGAA
The DNA here is from genome assembly GCF_001704415.2 of Capra hircus. Taxonomy (NCBI): domain Eukaryota; kingdom Metazoa; phylum Chordata; class Mammalia; order Artiodactyla; family Bovidae; genus Capra; species Capra hircus. The sequence continues at coordinate 10,645 of NW_017212287.1, forward strand.
CTTGACCCTGAACTTGACCTTGGCCTTGAACTTGAAGTTGACCTTGAACTTGAACTTAAACTTCACCTTGATCTTGAGCTTGAACTTGAACTTGAACTTGACCTTGAACTTGACCTTGACCTTGAACTTGAACTTGACCTTGACCTTGACCAACAACGGGAGACCTCGAGATTTGCTCAGAGCACCGGAGGTCCAGAAGCAGGGCCCTGTATCTCCCCTTCCCTTTGTGATCATTGCAAAGACATTCCTAGCTGATAGCGGGAGTGCCCCTGAAGAAGCAAGCAGTGGGAGTGTGTTTGACACGACTGTGTGCCTTCCTGGCCTCAGCTCCACAAGGGGCCTTTCCTCTCGAAGTAGGCCCCATGTCCCCTTGGGGAGGGTGTCATGCCTCTTTTCTCCTCACTGCCAAAGGGTGGAGCCAAGCTCGCTCTGTCAGAGGTACAAAAACAGCAATTGAATGGATTTTCAAGCTCTTGCTAGGCTGCACCCTTTCAGGGCCCACTTTACTGAAACAGGTGCTCTGTGGCCCCTGGTTGGGTATGCAGGTTCACAAACAGGGTGAGATCCTGTCCAAGCCAAGAATTTTCCTGAAAGACCTAGGCTCACTAGAGCTCTCCTCCAGAGCAAAGGGGATAGAGGAGATGTATGGAGGAGTCTTTGCCTTTCCCTGTGAGTGTGGGGCTAGTCCCTACGGCCCCAAGCTCAGGGATAACTGCCTCTAAGAAAGGAATGGCAAGAAGCACTATTCTTGGAGGTTGGGACAGGGAGTTCGCAGCATGTGGGGAAAGAAAGACTTCTTCGGGGAAGAAGAGGCAACCACCGGGGGTGTGTTTGCAAGCCTCTATTTGGAAGGAACAGGTTTGCTTATACAACTCAAGACCTCCAGATCTGCTCAGAGGACTGAAGTTCCAGAGACAGGGCCATGTATCTCCCCTTCCCTTTGAGATCCTTGCAAAGACATTCCTAGCAGATCGTGGGAGTGCCCATGAAGAAGCAAGCAGCGGGAGTGTGCTTGACATCACTGGCTGCCTACCTGGGCTCAGCTCCTCAAGGGGCCTTTCTCTCCTGGTAGGCCCTATGTCCCCTTTGGGAGAGGGTGGTGCCCTCTTCCCTCCACACTGCCAAAGGGTGGAGGTGGAGCAAACTCGTTCTCTCCGAGGTAAAAAAAAAAAAGACAAATTGGATGGATTTTTAAGCTCTTGCTATGCTGCACCCCTCCAGGACCCACTCGAGCAAAACAGGTGCCTGTGGCCCCTAGGTCGGGTATGCAGGTTCACACACCGGGTGGGATCCCGTCAAAGCCAAGAATTTTCCTGACAGACCTAGGCTCACTAGAGCTCTCCTCCAGAGGAAAGGGGACAGAAAAGACGTGTGTGTGGAGGTGGCTCTGCCTTTCCAGGTCCCAATCTCAGGGATAACTGCCCCTAAGAAAGGAACTGCTGCTGCTGCTGCTGCTAAGTTGCTTCAGTCGTGTTCGACTCTGTGCGACGCCATAGACGGTAGCCCACTAGGCTCCCCCGTCCCTGGGATTCTCCAGGCAAGAACAGTAAGTGGGTTGCCATTGCCTTCTCCAATGCATGAAAGTGAAAATGAAAGTGCAGTCGCTCAGTCGTGTCCGACCCTCAGCGACCCCACGGACTGCAGCCTACCAGGCTTCTCCGTCCATAGGATTTTCTGAAAGGAACTGCAAGAAGCGCTTTTCCAGGAGGCTGGGAAAGGGTGTTCGCAGGATGTGGGGAAAGAGAGCCTCCTTCGGGGAAGAATAGGCGGCCACTTGTTTTGTGTTGCAAACCTCTATTTGGAAGGAACAGGTTAGCTTATACAAAGGGAGACCTCCAGATCTGCTCAGAGGACCAAAGTTGCAGAGGCAGGTCGGTGTATTTTCCCTTCACTTTGCGATCCTTGCAAAGACATTCCTTGCTGATAGATGATTCAGCAAGGGCCTTTGAGACTGTTGTTTTCTTTCCTAGGTTCAAAGATTCCTTCAGTTCCTAATATAGATATCCTAGAAATTATCTGACATCCGTGAAAATCTGATATGTCCTGGTCAAATGCTGTCAGTTATAATTCCAGTTATCATATTAAAGCATTTCAAGTCGCAGCAGTGACCAGATTACATTGTCAATTTCTATTTAATCAGGTTTTAACCATGTCCTCTATGGTTTCACACTGATGCCTTTGCAGAAATACTGCTACTTCAAGATATATGGAATATACTTTTTTTAAGCTTACCGATAATTTGTTTGTTTGTTTGTTTGTTTGTCTTCTGGTAAGCTGGTACCAGATGGAATTTAGTCTCCTCTCTAGGTTAAGAGAACAAAGTTTTCTTAGAATGCAATTTTTGATAACAGACTATGGATTTCTTTACCTTTCATTGATTTATAATTGTTTTCATCATCTGTTTTTTTACTTCGGTAAAGTAAATAAGCCTTATTTAAGATTTTGGTACATGTAGGATGGACTAAGCTTTCCCCACTCTTGCAAGTTCCCTTAACCCTTCAGATTCTTCTCGTGGGACCAAGATCTCACTTTCCTCCAGAGGGACAATCCAAGCTTTTTATTAGTTGATCTGCCCCTGACATCAGAGTCCATTTGAGCACGAGTTGGCCTATAATTTAGGCATGAAACTATGACTACATAAAGAAAAGGTGACTTTATGATTCAGGGATGGCCATGATATGCCTTGCACTTCAGAGAAAATGGGTTAAAATGATTTTTTTTTCTTCAAAACTGCACAGCCAGTTCTTTCAGCATATGCAATTGAAAACATCTAGTCATTAGGTCAGTTTTCATTCCAATCCCAAAGAAAGGCAATGACAAAGAATATTCAAGCTGCTGCACAATTGCACTCATCTCACACACTAGTAAAGTAATGCTCAAAATTCTCCAAGTTCACATGAACTGTGAACTTCCAAATGTTCAAGAGGGATTTAAAACATGCAGAGAAACCAGAGATCAAACTGCCAACATCCACTGGATCATTGAAAAAGCAAGAGAGTTCCAGAAAAAAAGACATCTATTTCTGCTTTATTGACTATGCCAAAGCCTTTGACTGTGTGGATCACAATAAACTGGGAAAAATTCTGAAAGAGATGGGAATACCAGACCACCTGACCTGTCTCTTGAGAAACCTGTATGCAGGTCAGGAAGAAACAGTTCGAACTGGACATGGAACAACAGACTGGTTCTAAATAGGAAAAGGAATATGTCAAGGCAGTGTATTGTCACCCTGCTTATTTAACTTATATGCAGAGTACATCATGAGAAACACTGGGCTGGAGGAAGCACACGCTGGAATCCAGATTGCTGGGAGAAATATCAAGAATCTCAGATATGCAGATGACACCACCCTTATGGCAGAAAGTGAAGAAGAACTAAAGAGTCTCCTGATGAAAGTGAAAGAGGAGAGTGAAAAAGTTAGCTTAAAGCTCAGCATTCAGAAAACTAAAATCATTGCATCCAGTCTCATCACTTCATGGCAAATAGATGGGAAAACATTGGAAACAGCAGCAGACTATTTTGGGGGGCTTGGAAATCACTGCAGGTGATGTCTGCCTCCATGAACTTAAAACGTATTTATGACTTGGAAGAAAAGTGATGACCAAACTAGACAGCATATTAAAAAGCCGAGACGTTGCTTTGCCAACAAAGATCCATCCAGTCAAGGCTATGGTTTTTCCATATGTCATGGATGGATATGAAAGATGTACTATAAAGAAAGTGACAGCTGAAAATTGGATGCTTTTGAACTGTGGTGTTGGAGAAGATGCTTGTAGGTCGCTTAGACTACAAGGAGACGCAACCACTCCATCCTAAAGGAAATCAGGTCTGAATATACATTGGAAGGACTAATACTGAACCTGAAACTCCAATACTTTGGCCACTTGATGTGAAGAGCTGACTCACTTGGAAGTTGCTTTGATTTGCCTGTGAGTGTGGGAGCCCTCCCTGGGCAAAGGGCCTCAGGGGTCATTGCCACTGAATCACGACCTCCAAGCAAGCGCATTCCAGCTGTGTGACATTCAGGAAGCAGGAGACTGGGAAAACTATCTTCCTTAGAGGAAGGAAAGTCATCCACAGAGAGTGTGTTTTCAGGCCTCTCTTTGCAGCAAGTGTTTTGCTTCTCAGACATCAGAGCTGCAGGCTTGCTCTGAGGGCCTCAATTGCAGAGTCAGGGCTGTGTGTCTCACTGCACTTTCCAAGCATTGCAGACACATTCCTAGGTTGGAGCAGTGCTTCCCATGAGAAAGAAGCCTCGGGAGTGTGTCTGAGCGGGCTGAGTGCCATGCTAGGGTCACCTAGTCGAGGGCACCTTGCACATCCAATGGGCCCCAGGCGAGTAGCTATGGACCGGCCCTTCGGTTGAGACATCCCAAAGCAGGGAACAAAGCTAGCTCTGTCAGAAGGAGGAAAACAGCAATGGGATGGATTTTCAAGCAGTTGCTAAGTCACACCACGTTAGGGCTCCCCGGGAAAGAAATGCGAATTTTGGCCTCTAGGCCCAGTATCCAGATGTGTGCACAGGATATTTTCCCCACAGGATTCAAGAATGTTCCAGACAGACCTAAGCTCACTAGCTCTCTCCTGCAGAGGAAATGAAATATTGTTGCTGAACCACGAAAAGATGCTGGGATTCTTGGCTTATGGAGGAGAAGAATTCAATCCAGGGCCCAAGACGAGGCTTGATTGCTCAGAGCTTTTGTGCAATAGAGTTTTATTAAAGGAGAAAGGAGATAGAGAAAGCTTCTGACAGAGACATCACAAGGGGCAGAAAGCGTACCCCCTTGCTAGTGTTAGTAATGGAGTTATATACTCTCCAATAAGTTATGACAACGAACAAAAGAATGTCTGGAGGTTGTAAAGACTCACTAGACCTACTCCCATAATTGACATTTTAAGATAACAGGATTAGCCAGAAGGTTTTTTCCAGAGACCGTCCTCAAGAAGGATGCATGATTGTTATATAATCCTAAGGAATGTAGAGGGAAAAACAGTTTGTCCTTCCTTCCTCCTTGAGAATTCTAGACCCCTCTCTCCTTGGGGACCCTTGAACTTCTTAGAAACCTGCCTTGGCAATGACTCTCTCAGAAACATGATTGAACAGCCGTTTGGAGCTTCCTTTGACTTTCCCTGGGAGGGAGGGAGCCCTCCCTGAGCACAGGGCCTCAGGGGCCATGGCCAATGAAAAATAATCTCCCAGCAAGTGCTTTTCAGCCCTGTGTGACTCTCAGCCCACAGGAGGCTGAGAAAACTCTCTTCCTTGGAGGAAGGAAAGGCAGCCCAAGAGTGTGTTTTCAGGCCTGTATCTTGCAGCAAGTGTTTGGCTTGTTAGACAGAAGACCTGCAGGCCTGTTCCAACAGACTCAATGCCAGAATCAGGGCCTTGTGTCTCCCTGCAGTTTCCTGGCCTTGCAAACACATTCCTAGGTGAGAGCAGTCCTGCCCATGGGGAAGCAGGCTGCGGGAGTGTGTCTGAGGGGGCCAGGTGTCATGCTGGGGTCACCTGGTCGAGGGCACCTTGCACCTCCAATGGACCCCAGGCAAGGAGTTGCAGGCCACCACCTTGCTTCTGAAATCCCCAAATGGGGAGCAAAGCTCGCTCTGTCAGAGGGAAGAAAACAGCAACAGGATGGATTTTCAAGCAGTTGCTAGGCTGTACTGCGTTAGGGCTCCAAGGAAGGAAAATGCGAATTTTAGCCCCTACGACTGGTATCCAGGTGGGCTCCCCAGGATGATTTCCCCGCAGGATCCAAGAACGTTCCAGACAGACCTGGCTCACTAGCTCCCTCCTGCAGAGGAAACATGAGAGAACAGCTGTTTGGAGGTTGCTTGACTTCCCCTGGAGGGTAGGATCCCCTCCCTGGGTGCAGGGCCTCAGGGGCCATTTGCCGCTGAGAAATGCCCTCGAAGCCAGACCTTTGCAGCCTTGTATGACTCAGCACGGAGGAGACTGGAAAAGCTCTCTTCCTTGGAGGAAGGAAAGGCAGCCCAGAGAGTGTGTTTTCACACCTGTATCTTGCAGCAAGTGTTTGGCGTCTCAGACGTCAGACCTCCAGGCCTGCTCCAACGGGCCTCAGTTCCAGAGTCAGGGCCGTGTGTCTCCCTGCATTTTCTGAGCCTTG
>NW_017212288.1:0-16764 GCF_001704415.2 Capra hircus
GAGAGGCCTGAAAAACACACTCTCTGTGGATGAATTTCCTTCCTCTAAGGAAGATAGTTTTCCCAGTCTCCTGCTTCCTGAATGTCAACAGGCTGGAATGCGCTTGCTTGGAGGTCGTGATTCAGTGGCAGTGACCCCTGAGGCCCTTTGCCCCAGGGAGGGCTCCCACACTCACAGGCAAAATCAAAGCAACTTCCAAGTGAGTCAGCTCTTCACATCAAGTGGCCAAAAGTATTGGAGTTTCAGGTTCAGTATTAGTCCTTCCAATGTATTCAGACCCTGATTTCCTTTAGGATGGAGTGGTTGCGTCTCCTTGTAGTCTAAGCGACCTACAAGCATCTTCTCCAACACCACAGTTCAAAAGCATCCAATTTTCAGCTGTCACTTTCTTTATAGTACATCTTTCATATCCATCCATGACATATGGAAAAGCCATAGCCTTGACTGGATGGATCTTTGTTGGCAAAGCAACGTCTCGGCTTTTTAATATGCTGTCTAGTTTGGTCATCACTTTTCTTCCAAGTCATAAATATGTTTTAAGTTCATGGAGGCAGCCATCACCTGCAGTGATTTCCAAGCCCCAAAAATAGTCTGCTGCTGTTTCCAATGTTTTCCCATCTATTTGCCATGAAGTGATGAGACTGGATGCAATGATTTTAGTTTTTGAATGCTGAGCTTTAAGCTAACTTTTTCACTCTCCTCTTTCACTTTCATCAGGAGACTCTTTAGTTCTTCTTCACTTTCTGCCATAAGGGGTGGTGTCATCTGCATATCTGAGATTCTTGATATTTCTCCCAGCAATCTGGATTCCAGCGTGTGCTTTCCTCCAGCCCGGTGTTTCTCATGATGTACTCTGCATATAAGTTAAATAAGCAGGGTGACAATATACAGCCTTGACATATTCCTTTTCCTATTTAGAACCAGTCTGTTGTTCCATGTCCAGTTCGAACTCTTTCTCCTGACCTGCATACAGGTTTCTCAAGAGACAGGTCAGGTGGTCTGGTATTCCATCTCTTTCAGAATTTTTCCCAGTTTCTTGTGATCCACACAGTCAAAGGTTTTGGCATAGTCAATAAAGCAGAAATAGATGTGTTTTTTTTTTTTGGAAACTCTCTGCTTTTTCAATGATCCAGTGGATGTTGGCAGTTTGATCTCTGGTTTCTCTGCAGTTTTTAAATCCCTCTTGAACATTTGGAAGTTCACAGTTCATGTGAACTTGGAGAATTTTGAGCATTACTTTACTAGTGTGTTAGATGAGTGCACTTGTGCAGCAGCTTGAATATTCTTTGTCATTGCCTTTCTTTGGGATTGGAATGAAAACTGACCTAATGACTAGATGTTTTCAATTGCATATGCTGAAAGAACTGGCTGTGCAGTTTTGAAGAAAAAAAATCATTTTAACCCATTTTCTCTGAAGTGCAAGGCATATCATGGCCATCCCTGAATCATAAAGTCGCCTTTTCTTTATGTAGTCCATAGTTTCATGCCTAAATTATAGGCCAACTCGTGCTCAAATTGACTCTGATGTCAGGGGCAGATCAACGAATAAAAAGCTTGGATTGTCCCTCTGGAGGAAAGTGAGATCTTGGTCCCACGAGAAGAATCTGAAGGGTTAAGGGAATTTGCAAGAGTGGGGAAAGCTTAGTCCATCCTACATGTACCAAAATCTTAAATAAGGCTTATTGACTTTACCGAAGTAAAAAAACAGATGATGAAAACAATTATAAATCAATGAAAGGTAAAGAAACTCATAGTCTGTTATCAAAAATTGCATTCTAAGAAAACTTTGTTCTCTTAACCTAGAGAGGAGACTAAATTCCATCTGGTACCAGCTTACCAGAAGACAAACAAACAAACAAACAAACAAATTATCGGTAAGCTTAAAAAAAGTATATTCCATATATCTTGAAGTAGCAGTATTTCTGCAAAGGCATCAGTGTGAAACCATAGAGGACATGGTTAAAACCTGATTAAATAGAAATTGACAATGTAATCTGGTCACTGCTGCGACTTGAAATGCTTTAATATGATAACTGGAATTATAACTGACAGCATTTGACCAGGACATATCAGATTTTCACGGATGTCACATAATTTTTAGGATATCTATATTAGGAACTGAAGGAATCTTTGAACCTAGGAAAGAAAACAACAGTCTCAAAGGCCCTTGCTGAATCATCTATCAGCAAGGAATGTCTTTGCACGGATCTCAAAGTGAAGGGAAAATACACCGACCTGCCTCTGCAACTTCGGTCCTCTGAGCAGATCTGGAGGTCTCCCTTTGTATAAGCTAACCTGTTCCTTCCAAATAAAGGTTTGCAACACAAAACAAGTGGCCGCCTATTCTTCCCCGAAGGAGGCTCTCTTTCCCCACATCCTGCGAACTCCCTTTCCCAGCCTCCTGGAAAAGCGCTTCTTGCAGTTCCTTTCAGAAAATCCTATGGACGGAGAAGCCTGGTAGGCTGGCAGTCCGTGGGGTCGCTGAGGGTCGGACACGACTGAGCGACTGCACTTTCATTTTCACTTTCATGCTTTGGAGAAGGCAATGGCAAACCCACTTACTGTTCTTGCCTGGAGAATCCCAGGGACGGGGGAGCCTAGTGGGCTACCGTCTATGGCGTCGCACAGAGTCGAACACGACTGAAGCAACTTAGCAGCAGCAGCAGCAGCAGCAGCAGCAGCAGTTCCTTTCTTAGGGCAGTTATCCCTGAGATTGGGACCTGGAAAGGCAGAGCCACCTCCACACACACGTCTTTTCTGTCCCCTTTCCTCTGGAGGAGAGCTCTAGTGAGCCTAGGTCTGTCAGGAAAATTCTTGGCTTTGACGGGATCCCACCTGGTGTGTGAACCTGCATACCCGACCTAGGGGGCCACAGGGCACCTGTTTTGCTCGAGTGGGTCCTGGAGGGGTGCAGCATAGCAAGAGCTTAAAAATCCATCCAATTTGTCTTTTTTTTTAACCTCGGAGAGAACGAGTTTGCTCCACCTCCACCCTTTGGCAGTGTGGAGGGAAGAGGGCACCACCCTCTCCCAAAGGGGACATAGGGCCTACCAGGAGAGAAAGGCCCCTTGAGGAGCTGAGCCCAGGTAGGCAGCCAGTGATGTCAAGCACACTCCCGCTGCTTGCTTCTTCATGGGCACTCCCATGATCTGCTAGGAATGTCTTTGAAGGATCTCAAAGGGAAGGGGAGATACATGGCCCTGTCTCTGGAACTTCAGTCCTCTGAGCAGATCTGGAGGTCTTGAGTTGTATAAGCAAACCTGTTCCTTCCAAATAGAGGCTTGCAAACACACCCCCGGTGGTGGCCTCTTCTTCCCCGAAGAAGTCTTTCTTTCCCCACATGCTGCGAACTCCCTGCCCCAACCTCCAAGAATAGCGCTTCTTGCCATTCCTTTCTTAGAGGCAGTTATCCCTGAGCTTGGGGCCGTAGGGAGTAGCCCCACACCCACAGGGAAAGGCAAAGACTCCTCCATATATCTCCTCTATCCCCTTTGCTCTGGAGGAGAGCTCTAGTGAGCCTAGGTCTTTCAGGAAAATTCTTGGCTTGGACAGGATCTCACCCTGTTTGTGAACCTGCATACCCAACCAGGGGCCACAGAGCACCTGTTTCAGTAAAGTGGGCCCTGAAAGGGTGCAGCCTAGCAAGAGCTTGAAAATCCATTCAATTGCTGTTTTTGTACCTCTGACAGAGCGAGCTTGGCTCCACCCTTTGGCAGGGAGGAGAAAAGAGGCATGACACCCTCCCCAAGGGGACATGGGGCCTACTTCGAGAGGAAAGGCCCCTTGTGGAGCTGAGGTCAGGAAGGCACACAGTCGTGTCAAACACACTCCCACTGCTTGCTTCTTCAGGGGCACTCCCGCTATCAGCTAGGAATGTCTTTGCAATGATCACAAAGGGAAGGGGAGATACAGGGCCCTGTTTCTGGACCTCCGGTGCTCTGAGAAAATCTCAAGGTCTCCCGTTGTTGGTCAAGGTCAAGGTCAAGGTCAAGTTCAAGGTTAAGGTCAAGTTCATGGTAAAGGTCAAGTTCAAGTTCAGGTTCAGGTTCAAGGTCAAGTTCAAGTTCAATGTCAAGTTCAGGGTCAAGTTCAAGGTCTAGGTCAAGTTCAAGGTCAAGTTCAAGTTCAAGTTCAAGGTCAAGTTCAAGTTCAAGGTCAAGTTCAAGTTCAGTTTCAAGTTCAAGTTAAAGGTCAAGATCAAGTTCAAGGTCAAGTTCAAGTTCAAGGTCAAGTTCAAGTTCAAGTTTAAAGTCAAGTTCAAGTTCAATTTCAAGGTCAAGGTCAAGGCCAAGTTTAAGGTCAAGGTCAAGATCAAGTTCAAGGTCAAGGCCAAGTTCAAGGTCAAGGTAAAGTTCAAGTTCAAGGGCAAGGCTAGGCCAAGCCCAAGGCCAAGGCAAGGGCAAGCGCAACGCCAAGGTCACGGCCAAGGCACAGGCCAAGGCAAAGGCCAAGGTCACCAAAGCGTAGCCCAAACCCCGTAACGCCTGACAAAAGGCAGAAGCCACTTGGCCCCTGTGCAGAGGAAGCCACTGAAAGGCAGCAAGGCCACAGAGCTCCCCGACTCCCATTCCCACAGGAAGATGTGAGGATAAAGGGCCTCATCCCAGCACAGCACCCGCTCCCACCACCCCCCAACCCCGGCCCCTGCCCCCGCAGCATGCCCCCTGAAACAACACTGTCTTCCCAGAAAAGAGAACGGAGAAGCCATGTGTGTGCCAAAGGAGCAAGATGAACGAACGATGCCACGCCCTCCGAATTTGGGCACACCTGACGCCTCGGAACCCCGGGCCCGGCCGATGACTCCCCGCTGTTCTCGGGCGGGAGGGGGGTCGACACGTTGGCCGAGAGCCCTTGCCCAGGCCACCCGCAAATCCCCTGAGATGTGATCTGATCACAGGGACCGAGGGCAAACGTACCGCTTGAAGTTCTGGAGGAGCCGGACGAAGCCATGGTGGGAGAGGCACACGGGCTGCAGACTGCTGGCCGAGTGGGCGGGGACGCAGCAGCTCAGGAGTCTGGAGAGCGGGAGGTGTCTCCACCACCATTGATGTCAATAGGGTTTGGGTGGGTAGATGGAGGGGGCCGCCCCTGCCCTCTTTCCAAGCAGAGACCCTGGACGGAGTCCCGTGGAGCGAGTGGGCTTTTCCCGGGCACGGCTGTGCCCTGGACCGCCAAGATCCCCGTTGGCGTGGGCGGGCAGTTCGGGGGCTTTGGTTTGTGGCCCTCCCTCGCAGCGGGGGGTGGGATCAACCCCGGGTGGATCAATCAGGGGCCCTCAGCAGTGCCAAGGGAGCTCACCACCCAGGAAACGCCCCTAGGTCCCTTTGAATTGGCCACCAACGCCCCCTTTCCCAGCCTGCCTTGCTCTGGGATTTCCCGCCTTTTCACATTCCACAGGTCCCTGGGCCTCGACTGTCCCCCGCTGGCTCCTCCGAGGCATTCCGGGACACCAGACGCTCTCTCCAGCGCCTCCACCTAGATCCCTCACTGTCCTCGCCTCCGTTTCCCCCCTGCCCCCTCCCAAACTCCTCCGTGGGCTCTTGGCGTCCTTTCCCTACAGCAGTCCCAGAGTGCCACCCCCGAGGGCTTTGAGTTGCCTGGAGCCCAAGGCTCCGGCCAGAGACCTGAGGGGCCAGCGTCTGGACTGGCAGCTAATGCCATTTGGGGCTTTTCTCACGTGGAGCCTGAGGCCCGCACACCCGCGGGCAACCCCCCAGCGTGAGTGCCCTGGGGATACCCGCCCAAGGGGACAGTGTACCCCGTACTGTGGGGAAGGAGGTTCCTGTTTTCCCTGCACTGGTTCGACTTTCACGCCGAGGATCGACTCACACCATGGTGGCACGTGGAATAGCCCTGTGGGAAAGCCTAATGGGAAAGAATCGAGGGAAAGACACAGATCCCTTGATCCTCGAGACGGGAAGCGTGACACTGCTGCTACCACTTGGGAGGAAAGTGCACGTGCATGACCCCACTCGAGACAAGGACTGACGCCACTTGGGAGACTCCAGAAGTACAACAAGATCCATGTTAGCACTGGAGAGGAATGCTCAGGTTCCGGTGCCCGACTCCACACAAGGTCTTAGGCCCCGGCATCGACGGGAGAGGAATCCTGAGAGGCCCCCGAGCAACTCGCATGGGGATTGGCCTTTCCTGAGGTCACCAGAGGGGGTCCCTGAGGTCTCCGTCGTAACTCGAGAGCACCTGCCGCAACTCGAGAAAATTCAGGAGGTTCTCTCCGCCAGGCGAGATGAGGCCCATTTCGGCTGAGGCGTCTCGAGGCTAATCACAACTAACCTGTGGAACGTCGAAAGGGTCCTTCACACCCTTGCTGCAAGTCAAGAAGTTCTCCGACATACCCATATCCACTCGAGAGGAAGGACGAGGGTCCCGCCCACATCAAGGGCATCCCCGTTTCCGCCTCGTAGCTCGAGAAGAGGGATCCTTTCCCTTCGTCATCGAGAAAGAATTCCTGGCTTCCCGTCGCATCTCAAGAGGAGGCGCTCTCCACAGGAAAGGCGGGAGGAACTCCACGGGTCGTGCCACCATTCCCAGAGTCCCCCAGATGTCTCAGTCCATTCCAGGGAAACCTGTTTTCCCTGCACTGCCTCGACTTTCAAGCCGAGGATCGACTCACACCACGGTGGCACGTGGGACAGCCATGTGGGAAAGCCTCGTGGGAAAGCCTCGTGGGAAAGCCTTGAGGGAAAGCCACTGATCCCTTGATCCACGCGAAGGGAAGGGTGACACTGCTGTTACGGTTAGCAAGGAAAGCGCACGTGCATGCCCCCACTCGAGACGAGGTCTGACTCCCCTGGGGAGAGTCCAGCAAGTCCCCCAAGATCCATGTCAGCACTGGAGAGGAATCCTCAGGTTCCGGCACCGACCCCACACAAGGTCTTAGGCCCTGGCATCGATGAGAGAGAAATCTCGAGAGGCCCCCGAGCAAATCGCATGGGGACTGGCCTTTCCTGAGGCCATCAGAGCGGGTCCCTGAGTCCCCGACATAAGTCGAGAGCACTTGCTGCAACTCGAGAAAATCCAGGAGGTTCTCCTCTCCAGGCGAGATGAGGCCCATTTCGGCTGAGGATTCACGAGGCTAATCACACCTAACCTCTGGAACTTCCAAAGGGTCCTTCACACCCTTGTTGCAACTCAAGAAGTCCCCGACATACCCGTCTCCACTCGAGAGGAAGCACGAGAGTCCCGCCCACATCCAGAGGAGCCCCGTTTCCGCCTCATTTGCTAAAGAGGAAGGATCCATTTCCCAGCGTGGTCGGGAAAGAATTCCCGGCATTTCCGTCGCATCTCAAGAGGAGGCGCTCTCCACAGGAAAGGCGAGAGGAACTCCGACGGTCGTGCCACCATTCCCAGAGTCCCGCAGATGTCTCAGTCCATTCCAGGGAAACGTGTTTTCCCTGCACTGCCTCGACTTTCGAGACGAGGATCCACTCACACCACAGTGGCACGTGGGACAGCCCTGTGGGAATGCCTCGTGGGAAAGCCTCGAGGGAAAGCCACAGATCCCTTGATCCACCCTAAAGGGAAGCGTCACACTGCTGCTACAGCTCGGGAGGAAAGCGCACGTGCATGCCCCCAATCCAAACGAGGACTGACTCCCCTGGGGAGACTCCAGAAGTACCCCAAGATCCATGTCAGCACTGGAGAGGAATCCTCAGGTTCCGGCATCGACTCCACACAAGGTCTTCGGCCCCAGCATCGACGGGAGAGGAATCCAGAGAGTCCCCAGCAACTCGCTTGGGGACTGGCCTTTCCTGAGGCCACCAGAGCGGGTCCCTGAGGTTCGTGTCGGAAGTCGAGAGTACCTGCCGCAGCTCGAGAAAATGCAGGAGGTTCTCCCTTACGGCGAGATGAGGCCCATTGCCGCTGAGGCGTCTCGAGGCTAATCACACCTAACCTCTGGAAGTTCCAAAGGGCCCTTCACACCCTTGCTGCAACTCAAGAAGATCCCCAACGTACCCGTCTCCACTCCAGTGGAAGCAGGAGAGTTCCGCCCACATCCAGAGAAACCCCGTTTCCGCCTCCTAGCTCGAGAGGAGGGATCCTTTCCCTGCGTGGTCGGGAAAGAATTCCCGGCATTCCCTTCACATCTCAAGAGGAGGTGCTCTCCACAGGAAAGGCGAGAGGAACTCCAGGGTCGTGCCACCATTCCCAGAGTCCCCCAGATATCTCAGTCCATTCCAGGGAAACCTGTTTTCCCTGCACTGCCTCGACTTTCAAGCTCGAGGATCGACTCACACCACCGTGGCACGTGGGACAGCCGTGTGGGAAAGTATCGTGGAAAAGCTTCAGTGGGAAAGCCACGAGGGAAAGAAACTGATCCCTTTATCCACTCAACGGGAATTGTGACACTGCTACAGCTTGGGAGGAAAGCACACGTGCATGACCCCACTCGAGACGAGGACTGACTCCCCTGGGGAGACTCCAGAAGTACCCCAAGATCAATGTCAGCACTGGAGAGGAATCCTCAGGTTCCGGTACCGACTCCACACAAGGTCTTAGGCCCCGGCATCGACGGTAGAGGAATCCTGAGAGGTCCCCGAGCAACTCGCATGGGCACTGGCCTTTCCTGAGGCCAGCAGAGCGGGTTCCTGAGTTCCCCGTCGTAGGTCGAGAGGCCCTGCCGCAACTCGAGAAAATCCAGGAGGTTCTCCCCTCCAGGCGAGATGAGGCCCATTTCCGCTGAGGCGTCTCGAGGCTAATCACTTCTAACCTCTGGAACTTCCAAAGGGTCCTTCACACCCTTGCTGCAACTCATGAAGTTCCCCGACATACCCGTCTCCACTCGAGAGGAAGCACGAGCGTCCCGCCTACATCCAGAGGAGCCCCGTTTCCGCCTCATAGCTCGAGAGGAGGGATCCTTTCCCTGGATGGTCGGGAAAGAATTCCTGGCGTTCCTGGTCGACATCTCAAGAGGAGGCGCTCTCCACAGGAAAGGCGAGAGGAACTCCAGGGTCGTCCCACCTTTCCCAGAGATCCCCAGATGTCTCAGTCCATTCAAGGGAAACCTGTTTTCCCTGCACTGCCTCGACTTTCAAGCCGAAGATCGACTCACACCACGGTGGCACGTGGGACAGCCCTGTTGGAAAGCCTCGTGGGAAAGCCTCGTTTGAAGCCTCGAAGGAAAGCCACAGATCCCATGATCCACCGCGACGGGAAGCGTGACACTGCAGCTACAACACGGGTTTAAAGCACCAGTGTATGCCCCCACGCGAGACGAGGACTGACTCCCCTCGGGAGACTCCAGAAGTACCCCAAGATTCATGTCAGCACTGGAGACGAATCCACAGCATCCGTCCACGACTCCACACATGGTCTTAGGCGCCGGCATTGACAGGAGAGGAATTCCGAGAGGCACCGAGAAACTCCCATGGGGACTGGCCTTTCCTGAGAACACCAGAATGGGTGCCTGAGGTCCCCATCGTAAGTAGAGAGCGCCTGCCGCTACACGAGAAAATCCAGGACGTTCTCCCCTTCAGGCGAGATGAGGCCCATTTCCGCTTTGGTATATCGAGGATGATCACACCTAGCCTCTGGAACTTCCAAAGGGTCCTTCACACACTTGCTGCAACTCAAGAAATTCCCAGACATACCCATCTCCACTCGAGAGGTAGAAGGAGTTCCTGCCCACATCCAGGGAGCCCCGTTTGCGCCTCGTAGCTCGAGAGGAGGGATCCTTTCCCTGCGTGGTCGTGAAAGAATTCCCGGCGTTCCCATCCAATCTCAAGAGGAGGTGCTCTCCACAGGAAAGGAGAGAGGAACTCCAGCGTCGGGCCACCATTCCAAGAGTCCCTCAGATGTCTCAGTCAATTCCAGAGGAACCTGTTTTCCCTGAACTGCCTCGACTGTCACGTCGAGGATCGAGTCACACTCCGGTGGCACGTGGGACAGCCCTGTGGGAAAGTCTCGTGGGAAAGCCTCGCAGGATATATTAGATGGAAAGCCACAGATGCCTTCATCCTCACGACGGGAAACGTGACACTTCATACTACAGCCATTGAGGAAATCGCTAGTGCATGCCCCCACTCGAGCCGAGGACTGACTCCCCTGGGGAGACTCCAGAAACACCCCAAGATCATTGTTAGCACTGGAGAGGAATCCTCAGGTTCCGGCACCGACTCCACACAAGGTCTTAGGCCCTGGCATCTACGGAGAGGAATCCCGAGAGGCCCCCAAGCAACTGGCATGGGGACTGGCCTTGCCGGAGGCCACCAGAGCGTGTCCCTGAGCTCCCCATCGTAAGGTGAGAGAAACTGCCACAATTCGAGAAAACCCAGGAGGTTTTCCCCTCCAGGCGAGTTGAGGCCCATTTCCACTGCGGTGTCTCGAGGCAAATCACACCTAACCGGTGGAACTTCCAAAGGGTCTGCACAGCCCTTACTGCAACTCAAGAAGTTCCCCGCCATACCCGTTTCCTCTCGAGAGGAAGCACGAGTGTCCTGCCCACAACCAGAGGAGCCCCGTGTCCGCCTCATAGCTCGAGAGGAGGGATCCTTTCCCTGCGTTGTCGGGAAAGAATCCCGGCATTCCCGTCGCATCTCAAGAGGAGGCACTCTCCACAGGAAAGGCGAGAGGAACTCCAGGGTCGTGCCACCATTACCAGAGTCCCCAAATGTCTCAGTCCATTCCAGGGAACCCTGTTTTCCCTGCACTGCCTCGACTTTCAAGCCGAGGATCGACTCACACCACGGTGGCACGTGGGACAGCCCTGTGGGAAAGCCTCATGGGAAAGCATCGTGGGAAAGCTTCGAGGGAAAGCCACTGATCCCTTGATCCACGCGTCAGGAAGCTAGACACTGGTGCTACAGTACGGGAGGAAAGCGCACGTGCATGCCCCCACTCGGGACGAGGACTGACACCCCTGGGGAGACTCCAGAAGTACCCCAAGATCCACGTCACCACTGGAGAGGAATCCTCAGGTTCCGGCACCCACTCCACACAAGGTCTTAGGCCCCGGCATCGACGGGAGAGGAATCCCGAGAGGGCCCCGAGCAACTCGCATGGGGACTGGCCTTTCCTGAGGCCAGCAGAGCGGGTCCCTGAAGTCCCCTGTCGTAAGTTGAGAGCACCTGCCGCAACTCGAGAAAATCCAGGAGGTTCTCCCGTCCAGGCGAGATGAGTCTCATTTCCGCTGAGGCGTCTCGAGGCTAATCACACCTAACCTCTGGAACTTCCAAAGGGTCCTTCACAACCATGTTACAACTCAAGAAGTTCCCCGACATACCTGTCTCCACTCGAGAAGAAGAAAGAGAGTCCCACCAACATCCAGAGGAGCCCCGTTTCCGCCTCATAGCTCGAGGGGAGGGATCCTTTCCCTGCGTGGTCGGCAAAGAATTCCCGGCGTTCCGGTCGCATCTCAAGAGGAGGCGTTCTCCACAGGAAAGGCAAGAGGAAAGAGAGTAACTTGCCAGGGGAGTCAGTCCTCGTCTCGAGTGGGGGCATGCACGTTTGCTTTCCTCCCCAGCTGCAGCAGCAGTGTCACGCTTCCCTTCGTGTGGATCAAGGAATCAGTGGTTTTACCTCGAGGCTTTCCCACGAGGCTTACCACGAGGCTTTCCCCACAGTGCTGGCCCACGTGCCACCGTGGTGTGAGTCGATCCTCGGCTTGAAAGTCGAGGCAGTGCAGGGAAAACAGGTTTCCCTGGAAAGGACTGAGACATTTGGGGGACTCAGGGAATGGTGGCACGACCCTGGAGTTCCTCTCGCCTTTCCTGTGGAGATCGCCTCCTCTTGAGATGCGACGTTAATGCCAGGAAATCTTTCCTGACCACGCAGGGAAAGGATCCTTCTTCTCGAGCTAGGAGGCGGAAACGGGTCTCCTCTGGATGTGGGCGGGATTCTCGTGCTTCCTCTCGAGTCGAGACGGGTATGTCGGGGAACTTCTTGAGTTGCAGCAAGGCTGTGAAGGACCCTTTGGAAGTTCCAGAGGTTAGGTGTGATTGGCCTCGAGACGCCTCAGCGGAAATGGGCCTCATCTCGCCTGGAGGGGAGAACCTCCTGGATTTTCTCGAGTTGCGGCAGGTGCTCTCGACTTACGACGGGGATCTCAGGGACCTGCTCTGGGGGCCTCAGGAAAGGACTGTCCCCGTGCAATTTCCTCCGGGGCCGATCAGGATTCCTCTCCCGTCCATGCCGGGGCCTAAGACCTTGTGTGGTGTCGTGGTCGGAACCTGAGGATTCCTCTCCAGTGCTGACATGGATCTTGGGGTACTTCTGGAGTCTCCCCAGGGGAGTCAATCGTCCTCTCGAGTGGGTGCATGCACGTGCGATTTCCTCCCGAGCTATAGCAGAAGTTTCACGATTCTCTTCCCGTGGATCAAAGGATCAGAGGCTTTCCCTCGAAACTTTCCCTTGAGTCTTTCCCACGTGGCCTTCCCACAGGGCTGTCTCACGTGCCACCGTGGTGTGAGTCGATCCTCGGCTTGAAAGTCGAGGCAGCAAAGGGAAAACAGGTTTCTCTGGAATGGACTGAGATATCTAGGGGACTCTGGGAATGGTGGCACGACCCTGGAGTTCCTATTGCCTTTCCTGTGGAGAGCGCCTCCTCTTGAGATGCGACGGGAACGCTGGTAATTCTTTCCCGACCAGGCAGGGAAAGGATCCCTCCTCTCGAGCTAGGAGGCTTAAACGGGGCTACTCTGGATGTGGGCGGAACTCTCGTGCTTCCCCTCGAGTGGAGACGGGTATGTCGGGGAACTTCTTGAGTTGCAGCAAGGGTGTGAAGGATCCTTTGGAAGTTCCAGAGCTTAGGTGTGATTAGCCATGAGACACCTCAGCGGAAATGGGCCTCATCTCGCCTGGAGGGGAGAACCTCCTGGATTTTCTCCTGTTCCAGCAGGTGCTCTCGACTTACATCGGGGACCTCAGGGACCCGCTCTGGTGGCCTCAGGAAAGGCCAGTCCCCATGCGAGTTGCTCCGGGGACTCTCGGGATTCCTCTCCCGTCGATGCCGGGGCCTAAGACCTCGTGTGGAGTCGGTGCCAATGAGGATTCCTCTCCAGTGCTGACATGGATCTTTGGGGTATTTCTGGAGTCTCCCCAGGGGAGGCAGTCCTCGTCTCGAGTGGGGGCATGCACGTGCGCTTTCCTACCGAGCTGTTGCAGCAGTGTCACGCTTCCCTTCGCGTGGATCAAGGGATCTGTGGCTTTCCCTCGAGGCTTACCCACAGGGCTATCCCACGTGCCACGGTGGTGTGAGTCGATCCTCGGCTTGAAGTCAAGGCAGTGCAGGGAAAACAGTTTTCCCTGAAATGGACTGAGAAATCTGGGAGACGCTGGGATTGGTGGCAGGACGCTGGAGTTCCTCTCTTCTTTCCTGTGGAGAGCGCCTCCTCTGGAGATGCGACGGGAACGCCGGAATTCTTTCTCTACCACGTAGAGAAAGGATCCCTCCTCTCGAGTTATGTGGCGGAAACGGGGCTTCTCTGGATGTGGGCAGGACACTCGTGCTACTTCTTGAGTGGAGACGAGTATGTCGGCGAACTTCTTGAGTTGCAGCAAGCGTGTGAAGGACCGTATGGAAGTTACAGAGGTTAGGTGTGATTAGCCTCAAGACGCCTCATCAGAAATGGGCCTCATCTCGCCTGGAGGGGAGAACCTCCTGGATTTTCTTGAGTTGCGGCAGGTGCTCTCGACTTACGACGGGGACCTCCGGGACCCGCTCTGGTGGCCTCATGAAAGGCCAATCCCCATGTGAGTTGCTAAGGGGCCTCTCGCGATTCCTCTCCCATCGATGCCAGGGCCTAAGACCTTGTGTGGAGTCGGTGCCGCAACCTGAGGATTCCTCTCCAGTTTTGACATGGATCTTGGGGTATTTCTGGAGTCTCCCCAGGGGAGTCAGTCCTCGTCTCGAGTGGGGGCATGCACCGTGCGCTTTCCTCCCGAGCTGTAGCAGCAGTGTCACTCTTCCCTTCGCATGGATCAAGGGATCAGTGACTTTTCTCGAGGCTTTCCCACGAGGCTTTCCCACGAGGCTTTCCCACAGGGCTGTCCCACGTGCCACCGTGGTGTGAGTCGATCCTCGGCTTGAAAGTCGAGGCAGTGCAGGGAAAACAGTTTTTCCTTGGAATGGACTGAGACATCTGGGGGACTCTGGAATGGTGGCACGACCCTGGAGATCCTCTCGCCTTTTCTGTGAAGAGCGCCTCCTCTTGAGATGCGACGGGAACGCCAGGAATTCTTTTCCCTTCCACGGAGAGAAAGGATCCCTCCTCTCGAATTATGTGGTGGAGGCTGGGCTCCTATGGATGTGGGCAGGACTCTCGTGCTTCCTCTCTAGTTGAAACGGGTATGTCGTCGAACTTCTGAGTTGAGGCAAGCGTGTGAAGGAGTCTTTTGAAGTTCCAGAGGTTAGGTGTGATTAGCCTTGAGACGCCTCAGCGGAAATGGGCCTCATCTCCCCTGGAGGGAGAACCTCCTGGATTTTCTCGAGTTGCGGCAGGTGCTCTCGACTTTCGACGGGGACCTCAGCGACCCGCTATGGTGGCCTCAGGAAAGGCCAGTCCCCATGCCGAGTTGTTCGGAGGACTCTCGGGATTCCTCTCCCCTAAGATGCCGGGGCCTAAGACCTTGTGTGGAGCCGGTGCCAGAACCTGAGGATTCCTCTCCAGTGCTGACATGGATCTTGGGGTACTTCTGGAGTCTCCCCTGGGTGGTCAATCCTCGTCTCGAGTGGGGGCATGCACGTGCGCTTTCCTCCCGAGTTGTAGCACCAGTGTCACGCTTCCCTTCGCGTGGATCAAGGGATCTGTGGCTTTCCCTCGAGGCTTTCCCACGAGGCTTTCCCACGAGCCTTTCCCACAGGACTGGTCCCACGTGCCACCGTGGTGTGAGTCGATCCTCGGGTTGAAATTCGAGGTGGTGCAGAGGAAAACAGGTTTCCCTGGAATGGACTGAGACATCTGGCGGACTCTGGGTATGGTGGCACGACCGTGGAGTTCCTCTCGCCTTTCCTGTGGAGTGCACCTCCTCCTGAGATGCGACGGGAACGCTGGGATTTCTTTCCCGACCACGCAGGGAAAGGATCCCTCCTCTCGAGCTATGAGGCGGAAACGGGGCTCCTTTGAATGTGGGCGGGCCTCTTGTGCTTCCCTCTCGAGTGGAGACGGGCATGTCGGGGAACTTCTTTGAGTTTCAGCAAGGGTGTGAAGGACCCTTTTGGAAGTTTCAGAGCTTAGGTGTGATTAGCCACGAGACAACACAGCAGAAATGGGCCTCATCTTGCCTGGAGGGGAGATCCTCCTGGATTTTCTCCTGTTCTGGCAGGTGCTCTCTACTTACGACGGGGAACTCAGGGACCCGCTCTGGTGGCCTCAGGAAAGGCCAGTCCCCCTGTGAGTTGCTCGGAGGCCTCTCAGGATTCCTCTCCCGTCGATGCCAAGGCCTAAGACCTTGTGTGGAAGTTGGTGCCCCAACCTGAGGATTCCTCTCCTATGCTGACATGGATCTTCGGGTACTTCTGGAGTCCTCCGCAGCAGAGTCAGTCCTCGTCTCTAGTGGGGGCATGCCACATGCGCTTTCCTCCTGAGATGCCGACTGAAACGCCGGGAATTCTTTCCCGACCACGCAGGGAAAGGACCCCTCCTCTCGAGCTAGGAGCCGGAAACGGGGCTCCTCTGGAAGTGGGCGGGACTTCGCGTGCTTCCTCTCGAGTGGAGACGGGTATGTCGGGGAACTTCTTGAGTTGCAGCAAGGTTGTAAAGGACCCTTTGTAAGTTTCCAGGGGTTAGGCGTGATTAGACACGAGATGCCCCCAGCAGAAATGGACCTCATCTCGCTGGAGGGGAGAGCTCCTGGATTTTCTCGAATTGCTGCAGGTGCTCTCGACTTACGACGGGGACCTCAGGGACCCGCTCTGGTGGCCTCAGGAAAGGCCAGTCAACATGCGAGTTGCTCGGGGTCCCGTTCGTTAAGTCGAAGACCGCCAGCCCCAATTTCGGAGAAATCAGGGTCCCCTGTCCAGCCGAGATGGGAGCCATTCTTTGCTGGGTGCTCGGGTCGATCCACACCTAAAACCCGTTTGAACTTTTATAAGTGGCCTTCACATCCTTGCCGAACTCAAGAATCCCCGGCACTTAACGCATTCCCTCCTTTGCGCGAGAGAAGCACGGATGCTAGATCCCTCCCACATTCAGGAGGCCGCATGTCCGCCTCTATAGCTTCGGAGAGTTTAGGGCATCCTTTCCCTTGCTTAGCATTGGGTCCGGATAAGACATTCCCTGGCGACTGTGATGGGTCCCGGACGCATCTCACGAGCAGGCTGATCTCCACAGAATAAGGGCTGAGAGGACTCCATGTGGGGTTGTGGCCACCTATGTCCCAGGCGAGTCCCAGATGTCCTCAGTCCATTCAGGTGTGAAAATCTGGTTTTCGCGTGCACCCTGCCTTCGACTTTTTCCAGCGAGCGATCGTTCACCCACGGGACACCTGGACCTAGCCCGCTGCTGGAGAACAGCATCCGCTCGGGAGACAAGCCTTCATGGGACAAGACCTCCAGGGAAAGACCGCAGATCCCTTGATCTCGCGAAGGGAAGGCGTGACACCTGCTGCTACAGTTGGGAGGAAAGAGCACGTGCATCCCCCACTCGAGTCGACGGAGGGGACTGACTCCGCTGTTGAGAGCCAGAGAATAACCGAAGATCTGTCCAGCACATGAGAGGAATCCTCAGGGTTGGGAGGGCACCAAACGTCCCACAAGTCTTAGGGCCCTCGGCATTCAACGGATAGGAATCCGGAAGGCCCGCAAGG
>NW_017212289.1:0-16761 GCF_001704415.2 Capra hircus
ATGGGAGAGGATTCCCGAGATGCGCCCGAGCAACTCGCATGGGGACTGGCCTTTCCTGAGGCCACCAGAGTGGGTCCCTGAGTTCCCCGTCTAAGTCCGTAGCACCTGCTGCAACTTGAGAAAATCCAGGAAGTTCTCCCTTCCAGGCGAGATGAGGAACATTTCCGCTGAGGTGTCTCAAGGCTAATCACACCTAACCTCTGGAACTTACAAAGGGTCCTTCACACCCTTGCTGCAACTCAAGGAGATCCCCAACATACCCGTCTCCATTCGAGAGGAAGCACGAGAGTCCCGCCCAAATTCAGAGGAGCCCCGTTTCCGCCTCCTAGCTCGAGAGGAGGGATCCTTTCCCTCAGTGATCGGGAAAGAGTTACCCAGTGTTCCCGGCGCATCTCAAGAGGAGGCGATCTCCACAGAAAAAGGCGAGAGGAACTCCAGGGTCGTACCACCATTCCCTGAGTCCCCCAGATGTCTCAGTCCATTCCAGGGAAACCTGTTTTTCCCTGCACTGCCTCTACTTTCAAGCCGAGGATGGACTCACACCACGGTGGCACGTGGGACAGCGCTGTGGGGAAAGCCTCGTGGGAAAGCCTCGAGAGAAAGCCTCGTGGGAAAGCCTCAAGGAATGCCACAGTTGCTTTGATTCACGCGAAGGGAAGCGAGACACTGCTGCTACAGCTCGGGAGGAAAGCGCACGTGCATGCCCCCATTCGAGACGAGGACTGACTCCCCTGGGGAGACTCCAGAAGTAGCCCGAGATCCACGTCAGCACTGGAGAGGAATCCTCACATTCCGTCACCGACTCCAAACAAGGTTTTAGGCCCCGGCATCGACGGGAGAAGAATCCCGAGAGGCCCCGAGCAACTAGCATGGGGACTGGCCTTTCCTGAGGACATCAGAGCGGGTCCCTGAGGTCCCCGGCATAAGTCGAGAGCAACTGCCGCAACTTGAGAAAATCCAGGAGGTTCTCCCTCTCCAGGCGAGATGAGGCCCGTTTCCTCTGTGGCGTCCCCAGGCTAATGCACACCTAACCTCTGGAACTTCCAAAACGTCCTTCACATCCTTGCTGCAACTCAAGAAGTTCCCCGACATACCCGTCTCCACTCGAGAGGAAGCACGAGAGTCCCGCCCACATCCAGAGGAGCCCCGTTTCCGCCTCATAGCTCGAGAGGAAGGATCTTTCCCTGTGTGGTCGGGAAAGAATTCCCGGCGTTCCCGGTCGCATCTCAAGAGGAGGCGCTCTCCACAGGAAAGGAGAGAGGAACTCCAGGGTCGTGCCACCATTCCCAGAGTCCCCCAGATGTCTCAGTCCATTCCAGGGAAACCTGTTTTCCCTGCACTGCCTCGACTTTCAAGCCAAGGATCGACTCACACCACGGTGGCACGTGGGACAGCCCTGTGGGAAAGCCTCGAAGGAAAGCCTCATGAGAAAGCCTCGAGGGAAAGCCCCAGTTGCTTTGATCAACCCGAAGGGAAGTGTGACACTGCTGCTACAGCTCGGGAGGAAAGCGCACGTGCATGCCCCAACTTGAGACGAGGACTGATTCCCCTGGGGAGACTCCAGAAGTACCCCAAGATCCACGTCAGCACTGGAGATGGAATCCTCACGTTCCGGCACCGACTCAAAACAAGGTCTTAGGCCCCGGCATCGACGGGAGAGGAATCCCGAGAGGCCCCGAGTAACTAGCATGGGGACTGGCCTTTCTTGAGGATATCAGAGCGGGTCCCTGAGATCCCCGTCATAAGTCGAGAGCACCTGCACCAACTCGAGAAATTCCAGGAGGTTCTCCCCTCCAGGCGAGATGAGGCCCATTTCCTCTGAGGCGTCCCCAGGCTAATCACACCTAAACTCTGGAACTTCCAAAACGACCTTCACATCCTTGCTGCAACACAAGAAGTTCCCCGACATACCCATCTCCACTCGAGAGGAAGGACGAGAGTCCCGCCCACATCCAGAGGAGCCTCGTTTCCGCCTCATAGCTCGAGAGGAGGGATCCTTTCCCTGCGTGGTCGGGAAAGAATTCTCGGCGTTCCCGTCGCATCTCAAGAGGAGACGCTTCACACAGGAAAGGCGTGAGGAACTCCAGGGTTGTTCCACCATTCCAAGAGTCCGCCAGATGTCTCAGGCCATTCCAGGGAAACCTGTTTTCCCTGCACTGCCTCGACTTTCAAGCCGAGGATTGACTCACACGACGGTGGCACGTGGGACAGCCCTGTGGGAAAGCCTCGTGGGAAAGTCTCGTGGGAAAGCCTCGAGGGAAAGCCACAGATCCGTTGATCCACGCGAAGGGAGGGTGACACTGCTGCTACAGCTCGGGAGGAAAGTTCACGTGCATGCCCTTACTCGGGACGAAGACTGACTCCCCTGTGGAGACTCCAGAAGTACCCCAAGATCCATGTCAGCACTGGAGAGGAATCCTCAGGTTCCGGCACCGACTCCACACAAGGTCGTAGGCCCGGCATCGACGGGAGAGGAATCCCGAGAGGCCCCCGAGCATTTCGCATGGGGACTGGCCTTTCCTGAGGCCACCAGAGCGGGTCCCTGAGGTCCCCGTCATAAATCCAGAACACCTGCACCAACTCGAGATAATGCAGGAGGTTCTCCCCTCCAGGGTAGATGAGGCCCATTTCCTCTGAGGCTTCCCCAGGCTAATCACAACTAACCTCTGGAACTTCCAAAGGGTCCTTCACACCCTTGCTGCAACTCAAGAAGTTCCCCGACATACCCGTCTCCAATCAAGAGGAAGCACGAGAGTCCCGCACAATCCAGAGGAGCCCCGTTTCCGCCTCCTAGCTCGAGGAGAGGGATCCGTTCCCTGCGTCGTCGGGAAAGAATTCCCGGGGTTCCGTCGCATCTCAAGAGGAGGCGCTCTCCACAGGAAAGGCGAGCGGAACTCCAGGGTCGTGCCACCATTCCCAGAGTCCCCCAGATATCTCAGTCCATTCAAGGGAAACCTGTTTCCCTACACTGCCTCGAATTTCAGGACGAGGATCTACTCACACCACGGTGGCACGTGGGACAGCCCTTTGGGAAAGCCTCGAGGGAAAGCCACAGATCCCTTGATCCACGCGAAGGGAACCGTGACACTGCTGCTGCAGCTCGGGAGGAAAGCGCACGTGCATGCCCCCACTCGAGACAAAGACTGACTCCCCTGGGAGACTCCAGAAGTACTCCAAGATCCATGTCAGCACTGGAGAGGAATCCTCAGTTTCAGGCACCGACTCCACACAAGGTCTTAGGCCCCGGCACCAATGGGAGAGGATTCCCGAGATGCGCCCGAGCAACTCGCATGGGGACTGGCCTTTCCTGAGACCACCAGAGCGGGTCCCTGAGTTCCCCGTCCTAAGTCCGTAGCAACCTGCTGCAACTTGAGAAATCCAGGAAGTTCTCTCCTTCCAGGCGAGATGAAGAACATTTCCGCTGAGGTGTCTCAAGGCTAATCACACCTAACCTCTGGAACTTACAAAGGGTCCTTCACACCCTTGCTGCAACTCAAGAAGATCCCAACATACCCGTCTCCATTCGAAAGGAAGCACGAGAGTCCCGCCCAAATTCAGAGGAGCCCCGTTTCCGCCTCCTAGCTCGAGAGGAGGGATCCTTTCCCTCAGTGTATCGGGAAAGAGTTACCAGTGTTCCCGGCGCATCTCAAGAGGAGGCGATCTCCACAGGAAAGGCGAGAGGAACTCCACGGTCGTACCACCATTCCCTGAGTCCCCCAGATGTCTCAGTCCATTCCAGGGAAACCTGTTTTCCCCTGCAGTGCCTCGATTTTCAAGCCGAGGATCGACTCACACCATGGTGGCACGTGGGACAACCCTGTGGGAAAGCCTCGTGGGAAAGCCTCATGAGAAAGCCTCGAGGGAAAGCCACAGATCCCTTGATCCAAGCGAAGGGAAGCGAGACAATGCTGCTACAGCTCGGGAGGAAAGCGCACTTGCATGCCCACACTCGGAGACGAGGACTGACTCCCCTTGGGAGACTCCTGAAGTACCCCAAGTTCCATGTCAGCACTGGAGAGGAATCCTCAGGTTCCGACACCGACTCCACACAAGGCCTTAGGCCCCGGCATCGACGGGAGTGAAATCCCGAGAGGCCCCCGAGCCACTCGCATGGGGACTGGCCTTCCTGAGGCCACCAGAGCGAGTCCCTGAGGTCCCCGTCAAAAGTCGAGAGAACCTGCCACAACTCGAGAAAATCCAGGAGGTTCTTCCCTCCAGACGAGATGAGCCCCATTTCCGCAGAGGCGACTCGAGGCTAACCACACCTAACCTCTGGACCTTCCAAAGGGCCCTTCACACCCTTGCTGCAACTCAAGAAGTTCCCTGACATACCCGTCTCCACTCGACAGGAAGCACGAGAGTCCCGCCCACATCCAGAGGAGCCCTGTTTCCGCCTCCTAGCTGGACAGGAGGGATCCTTTCCCTGCGTGTTCGGGAAAAGAATTCTCGGCGTTCCCGTCACATATCAAGAGAGGGGTGCTCTCCACAGGAAAGGCGAGAGGAACTCCAGGGTCCTGTCACCATTCCCAGAGTCCCCCAGATGTCTCAGTCCATTCCAGGGAAGCCTGTTTCCCCGGCACTGCCTCGACTTTCAAACCGAGGATCGACTGACACCACAGTGGCACGTGGGACATCACTGGGGAAAGCCTCGTTGGAAAGCCTGGTGGGAAAGCGTCGTGGGAAAGACTCATGGGAAAGCCTCGAGGGAAAGCCACAGATCCTATGATCCACGGGAAAGGGAAGCGTGACACTGCTGCTACAGCTCGGGAGGAAAGCGCACGTGCATACCCCACTGGAGACGAGGACTCACTCCCCTGGGGAGACTTCAGAAGTACCCAAGAGCGTTGTCAGCACTGCAGAGGAATTCTCAGTTTCCGACACCGACTCCACACAAGGTCTTAGGGCCCGGCATCGATGGGAGAGGAATCCCGAGCGGCCCCCGAGCAAATCACATGGGGAGTGGTCTTTCCTGAGGCCACCAGAGCGGGTCCCTGAGGTCCCTGTCGTAAGTCGAGAGCACCTGCCGCAACTCGAGAAAATCCAGGAGGTTCTGCCCTCCAGGCGAGATGAGGCCCATTTCGGTGAGGCGTCTAGAGGCTAATCACACCTAATCTCTGGAACTTCCAAAGGGTCCTTCACACCCTTGCTGCAACTCAAGAATTTCCATGACATACCCGTCTCCACTCGAGAGGAAGCACAAGAGCTCCGACTGACATCCAGAGGAACCCCGTGTCCGCCTCGTAGCTCGAGAGGAGGGATCCTTTCCCTGTGTGGTTGGGAATGAATTCCCGGCGTTTCCATCGCATCTCAAGATGAGGCGCTCTCCACAGGAAAGGCGAGAGGAACTCAAGGGTCGTGCCACCATTCGCAGAGTCCCCCAGATGTCTCAGTCCATTCCAGGGAAACCTGTTTTCTCTGCACTGCCTTGACTTTCTAGCCGAGGATCGACTCACACCACGGTGGCACGTGGGACAGCCCTGTGGGAAAGCCTCGTGGGAAAGCCCCGTGGGAAAGCCTCGTGGGAAAGTCTCTAGGGAAAGCCACAGATCCCTTGATCCACGGGAAGGGAAGCGTGACACTGCTGCTACAGCTCTGGAGGAAATCGCACGTGCATGCCCCCACTCGAGACTACGACTGACTCCCCTGAGGAGACTCCAGAAGTACCCCAAGATCCATGTCAGCACTGGAGAGGAATCCTCAAGTTCCGGCACCGAATTCACACAAGGTCGTAGGCCCCGGCATCGACGGGAGAGGAATAACGAGAGGCCCCTGAGCAACGCGCATGTGGACTGCCCTTTACTGAGTCCACCAGAGCGGGTCCCTGAGGTCCCCGTCATAAGTCGAGAGCACCTGCCGCAACTCGAGAAAATCCAGGAGGTTCTCCCCTCCAGGCAAGATGAGGCCCATTTCCGCTGAGGCGTCTTGAGGCTAATCACACCTAACCTCTGGAACTTCCAAAGGGTCCTTCACACCCTTGCTGTAACTCAAGAAGTTCTCCGACATACCCGTCTGCACTCGAGAGGAAGCACGAGAGTCCCACCCACATCCAGAGGAGCCCCATTTCTGCCTCTTAGCTCCAGAGGTTGGATCCTTTCCGTGCGTTGTCTGGAAAGAATTCACGGAGTTCCCGTCGGCAATTCAAGAGGAGGCGCTCTCCACAGGAAAGGCGAGAGGAACTCCAGTGTCGTGCCACCATTCGCAGAGTCCCCCAGATGTCTCAGTCCATTCCAGGGAAACCTGTTTCCCTGCACTGCCTCGACTTTCAACCCGAGGATCGACTCACACCACGGTGGCACGTGGGACAGCCCTGTGGGAAAGCTTCTTGTGAAAGCCTCGTGTGAAAGCCTCGAGGGAAAGCCACAGATCCCTTGATCCACGTGAAGGAAAGCGTGACATTGCTGCTACAGCTCGGGAGGAAAGCCCACGTGCATGCCTCTCCTCGAGACGAGGACTGACTCCCCTGGGGAGACCTCAGAAGTACCCCAAGATCCATGTCAGCACTGGAGAGGAATCCTTAGGTTCCGGCACCGACTCCACACAAGGTCTTAGGACCTGGCATCGACGGGAGAGGAATCCCGAGAGGCCCCCGAGCAACTCGCATGGGGACTGGCCTTTCCTGAGGCCACCAGAGCGGGTCCCTGAGGTCCCCGTCTTAAGTCGAGAGCACCTGACACAACTCGAGAAAATCCAGGATGTTCTCCCCTCCAGGCAAGATGAGGCCCATTTCCGCTGTGGAGTCTCGAGGCTAATCACATCTAACATCTGGAACTTCCAAAGGGTCCTTAACACCCTTGCTGCAACTCAAGAAGTTCCCAGACATACCCGTCTCCACTTGAGAGGAAGCACGAGAGTCCCGCCCACATCCAAAGGAGCCCCGTTTCCGTCTCCTAGCTCGAGAGGAGGGATCCTTTCCCAGCGTGGTGGGGAAAGAATTCCGGCGTTCCCGTTGCATTTCAACAGGAGGCGCTCTTCACAGGAAAGGCGAGAGGAACTTCAGGGTCATGCCACCATTCCCAGAGTCCCCTGGATGTCTCAGTCCATTCCAGGGAAAACTGTTTTCCCTGCACTGCCTCGACTTTCAAGCCGAGGATCGACTCACACCACGATGGCACGTGGGACAGCCCTGTGGGAAAGCCTCGTGCGAAAGCCTCGAGGGAAAGCCACAGATCCCTTGATCCACGCGTAGGGAAGCGTGACACTGCTGCTACGGCTCGGGAGGAAAGCGCACGTGCATGCCCCCACTCGAGACGGGGACTGACTCCCCTGGGGAGACTGCAGAAGTACCCCAAGATCCATGTCAGTAGGGAGAGGAACCCTCAGGTTCCGGCACCGACTTCACACAAGGTCTTAGGCCCCAGCATCGAAGGAGAGGTATCCCGAGAGGCCCCGAGCAACTCGCATGGGGACTGGGCTTTCCTGAGGCCACCAGAGCGGGTCCCTGAGGTCCCCGTCGTAAGTCGAGAGCACCTGCCGCAACTCGAGAAAATCCAGGAGGTTCTCTCCTCCAGGCGAGATGAGGCCCATTTCCGCTGAGGCGTCTCCAGGATATTCACCTTACCTCTGGAACTTCCAAAGGGTTCTTCACACCCTTTCTGCAACTCAAGAAGTTCCCCGACATGCTGTCTCCCCTCGAGAGGAAGCACGAGAGTCCCGCCCACATCCAGAGGGGCCCCGTTTCCGCCTGCTACCTCGAGAGGAGGTATCCTTTCCCTTCGTGGTCGGGAAAGAATTTCCGGCGTTCCCTGACCCATCTCAAGAGGAGGCTCTCTGTACAAGAAAGGCGAGAGGAACTCCAGGGTCGTGCCACCATTCCCAGAGTCCCCCAGATGTCTCAGTACATTCCAGGGAAATCTGTTTTCAATGCACTGCCTCGACTTTCAAGCCGAGGATCGACTCACAACATGGTGACAGGTGGGACAGCCCTGTGGAAAAGCCTTGTGGGAAAGCCTCGTGGGAAAGCCTCGAGGGAAAGCCGCATACCCCTTGATCCACGCATAGGGAAGCATGACACTGCTGCTACAGCTCGGGAGGAAAGGGCACGTGCATGCCCCCACTCGAGACGAGGACTGACTCCCCTGGGGAGACACCAGAAGTACCCCAAGATCCATGTCAGCACTGGA
Organism: Capra hircus; assembly: GCF_001704415.2. NCBI lineage: Eukaryota > Metazoa > Chordata > Mammalia > Artiodactyla > Bovidae > Capra > Capra hircus. The sequence continues at coordinate 8,121 of NW_017212289.1, forward strand.
GAGGAATCCTCAGGTTCCGGCACCGAGTCCACACAAGGTCTTAGGCCCCGGCATCGACAGGAGAGGAATCCCGAGAGGCCCCCGAGCAACTCGCATGGGGACTGGCCTTTCCTGAGGCCACCAGAGCGGGTCCCTGAGGTCCCCGTCGTAAGTCGAGAGCACCTGACGCAACTCGAGAAAATCCAGGAGGTTCTCCCCTCCAGGCGAGATGAGGCCCATTTCCGCTGAGGAGTCTCGAGGCTAATCACATCTAACATCTGGAACTTCCAAAGGGTCCTTCACACCCTTGCTGCAACTCAAGAAGTTCCCCGACATACCCGTCTCCACTCTAGAGGAATGGGAGAGTCCCACCCATATCCAGAGTGGCCCCGTTTCCGCCTGCTAGCTCAAGAGGAGGGTTCCTTTCCCTGCGTGGTCGGGAAAGAATTCCTAGCGTTCCCGTCGCATCTCAAGAGGAGGCGCTCTCCACAGGAAAGGCGAGAAGAACTCCAGGATCAGGCCCCATTCCCAGAGTCCCCAAGATGTCTCAGTCCATTCCAGGGAAACCTGTTTTCCCTGCGCTGCCTCGACTTTCAAGCCGAGGATCGACTCACACCACGGTGGCACATGGGACAGCCCTGTGGGAAAGCCTCGTGGGAAAGCCACAGATCCCTTGATCCTCGCGAAGGGAAGCGTGACACTGCTGCTACAGCTCGGGAGGAAAGCGCACGTGCATGCCCCCACTCGAGACGAGGACTGACTCCCCTGGGGAGACTCCAGAAGTACCCCAAGATCCATGTCAGCACTGGAGAGGAATCCTCAGGTTCCGGCACCAAATCCACACAAGGTCTTATGCCGGGGTCCAGCCCCGGTGGATCCAGGGAATTCGAAGGGTGGACGGCGTTGGTGTGGAAAGACTTGTTTATTTATTAATGTAAGATTACATTAGGAAACTATAGTGTAGTAAGAAGATTAAGTGGAGGAAGAGTGCTGAATAGCTTGGTTTTCGCGGACGGCCAATAAAATTCCAGACAAGGAATTTGCACCACCTACGTTGGGCCACCGGCGCCCGCTTGAATATCTAAGGGTGCCTCGCCTTAAGCTCCCTTTCATGCGGGTCTTAACAGCCAGGCCAAGTAAGTAGACCTGGCGAGCCTCCGCACTCCATGTGGAGATTCAGCCTGAAGTTATAGTAAAGAGCAGAGAGAAGGAAAGGTAGAGAAGAAGAAAGAGGGAGAAAGACACAGGGGGAGCCAGAGTCCCAAGAAACCAGGCTGAGAGACTAGTTCGAGAAGCTGGTCCGAGAAACTGGCCCCCGGCCCCTGGCCTCCTCCTTTATTGTTCAGCAGGTCTTTTATACTTTTGATAATACATGGAGATCAATGGATAACACAAAATTATGTAGTGTTCGCAACCCAGATTCTTTCTGTATATCATTTTGTATACAAAAGGTCTCAGGTAATTTACATTATCTTCTGGCCAAGAGGCTTGTTAACACTTTTTCGGCTCTCTTCCTTAATGAATGTTAATTTTGTTTCCCCTGAAGTGTTTTTCTTTAATCTGCATCTCCTTAAAGCACTAAAGTTACATCTCTATAGAACAAAGGTGCAGTGGGTTATAACAAAGAAGGTACTTAACTCAAAGATCTAATGTTGCTAATACCAGGTCTACTACTTGTTTTTCACATACCAACTATATCTAAAAATAAAGGATATGAAAATTTGGCAGCAAGCATTGACCCAAAAAATGAAACTTTTAATCAGTCCTATTCTAAAGATTCTGACTCCTCAGAAGCTCCTGCATTCCTAGGATGTTTTAAGCTTCCTGTGCCTCCGGCGGTCAGGAGGCCTCAAACAATCACAAGCGCAGCTGTACGAGTTCTACAGGCAGGCTAGAAAGCCATCAGAGGGTTTTTGGATTGAAAACACTCTTTCAAATGCAGAAGACTAACGGCCCTGAATTGACTTTTTCCAGAAAAGGTCAGAAGAGTGAAAAAGCAGAGCACAAAAACCGGCAGATTTTTGTTGGGGTACATGCTTAAAAATTTCCAGAGGGGTCCCTGAAGTCTGAGCACGCCTTGCGTATGTCAGCTTCCTTCCTCATAACCTTGTCACGGGCGGGCTTCCTCACACTGGCTCCCGGCAGCCTTAGGCCCCGGCATCGACGGGAGAGGAATCCCGAGAGGCCCCCGAGGAACTCGCTTGGGGACTGGCCTTTCCTGAGGCCACCAGAGCGGGTCCCTGAGGTCCCTGTCGTAAGTCAAGAGCACCTGCCGCAACTCGAGAAAATCCAGGAGGTTCTCCCCTCCAAGCGAGATGAGAGCCATTTCCGCTGAGGCGTCTCGAGGCTAATCACACCTAAACTCTGGAACTTCCAAAGGGTCCTTCACACCCTTGCTGCAACTCAAGAAATTCCCCGACATACCCGTCTCCACCCAAGAGGAAGCACGAGAGTCCCGCCCACATCCAGAGGAGCCCCCTTCTGCCTCCTAGCTCGAGAGGAAGGATTCATTCCCTGTGTGCTCGTGAAAGAATTTCCGGCGTTCCTCTCGCATCTCAAGAGGCGGCACTCTCCACAAGTAAGGCAAGCAGAACTCCAGGGTCGTGCCACCATTACCAGAGTCCTCCAGATGTCTCAGTCCTTTCCAGGGAACCTGTTTCCCTGCACTGCTTCGTTTTTAAGCCGAGGATCGACTCACACCACAGTGGCACGTGGGACAGCCTGTGGGAAAGCCTCATGGGAAAACCTCCTGGAGAGCCTCGAGGGAAAGCCACAGATCCCTTGATCCACGCGAAGGGTAGCGTGACACTGCTGCTACAGCTCGGGAGGAAAGAGCACGTGCATGCCCCACTTGAGACTCGGACTGACTCCCCTGGGGAGACTGCAGAAGTACCCCAAGATCCATGTCAGCGCTGGAGAGGAAATCCTCAGGTTCGGCACTGACTCCACACAAGGTCTTAGGCCCCGGCATCGACGGGAGAGGAATCCGGAGGCCCCGAGCAACTCGCAAGGGACTGGCCTTTCCTGAGGCCACCAGAGCGGGTCCGCTGAGGTCCCGTCGTAAGTCAGAGCACCTGCCGCAACTCGAGAAAATCCAGGAGGTTCTCCCCTCCAGGCGAGATGAGAGCCCATTTCCGCTGAGGCGTCTCGAGGCTAATCACACCTAACACTCTGGAACTTCCAAAGGGTCCTTCACACCTTGCTGCAACTCAAGAAAGTTCCCGACATACCCGTCTCCACTCGAGAGGAAGCACGAGAGTCCCGCCCACATCCAGAGGAGCCCCGTTTCCGCCTCCTAGTCCGAGAGGAGGGTATCCTTTCCCTGCGTGTCGGGAAAAGAATTCCCGGCGTTCCCGTCGCATCTCAAGATGGAGGCGCTCTCCACAGGAAAGGCGAGAGGAACTCCAGGGTCGTGCCACATTCCCAGAGTCCCCCAGATGTCTCAGTCCATTCCAGGGAAACCTGTTTCCCTGCACTGCCTCGACTTTCAAGCCGAGGATCGACTCACACCACGGTGGCACGTGGGACAGCCCTGTGGGAAAGCCTCGTGGGAAAGGCTCGTGGGAAGCCTCGAGGGAAAGCCCCATGATCCCTTGATCCACGCGAAGGGAAGCGTGACACTGCTGCTACAGCTCGGGAGGAAAGCGCACGTGCATGCCCCCACTCGAGACGAGGACTGGACTCCACTGGGGAGACTCAGAAGTACCCCAAGATCCATGTCAGCACTGGAGAGGAATCCTCAGGTTCTGGCCACTGACTCCACACAAGATTTAGGCCCAGGCATCGACGGGAGAGGAATCCCGAGAGGCCCCGGAGCCCCGAGCAACTCGAATGGGGACTGGCCTTTCCTGAGGTCCACCAGAGCGGGTCCCTGAGGTCCCCGTCGTAAGTCGAGAGCACCTGCCGCAACTCGAGAAAATCCAGGAGGTTCTCCCTCCAGGCGAGATGAGGCCCATTTCCTCTGAGGGCGTCTCGAGGCTAATCACACCTAACCTCTGGAACTTACAAAGGGTCCTTCACACCCTTGCTGCAACTCAAGAAGTTTCCCCGACATACCCGACTCCACTCGAGAGGAAGCACGACAGTGTCCCGCCCACATCCAGAGGAGCCCCGGGTTTCGCCTCCTAGCTCGAGAGGAGGGATCCTTTCCCTGCGTGGTCGGGAAAGAATTCCCGGCGTTCCGTCCGCATCTCAAGTGGAGGCGCTCTCCACAGGAAAGGCGAGAGGAACTCCAGTGTCGTAGCCACCATTCCCAGAGTTCCCCAGATGTCTCAGTCCATTCCAGGGAAACCTGTTTTCCCTGCATCTGCCTCGACTTTCAAGCCGAGGATCGACTCACACCACGATGGGCAGCCTGTGGGAACAGCCTGTTCGTGGAAAAGCCTCGAGGGAAAGCCACATGATCCCTTGATCCATCGCGAAGGGAAGCGTGACACTGCTGCTACAGCTCGGAAGGAAAGCGCACGTGCATGCCCCCACTCCGAGACGAGGACTGACTCCCCTGGGGAGACTCCAGAAGTACCCCAAGATCCGTATCAGCAGCTGGATTGGAATCCTCGGTTTCCGGCACCGATTCCACACAAGTCCTTAGGCCCGGCATCGACGGGGAGAGGAATCCTGGAGAGGCCCCAAGCAACTCGAATGGGGACTGGAACTTTCCTCAGATCCTCTAGAGCTGGTCCCTGATGTCCCCTTCGTAAGTCGAGAGCACCTGCCGCACCTCGAGAAAATCCAGGAGGTTCTCCCTTCCAGGCGAGATGAGGCCCATTTTCGCTGAGGCGTCTCGAGGCTAATCACACCTAACTCTGGAACTTACAAAGGGTCCTTCACACCCTTGCTGCACTCAAGAAGTTCCGCGACATAACCGTCTCCACTCGAGTGGAAGGCACGATAGTCCCGCCCACATCCAGAGGAGCCCCGTTTCCGCCTCCTAGCTCGAGAGGAGGGATCCTTTCCCTGCGTGGTCAGGGAAAGAATTCTCGGCATTTCCCGTCGCATCTCAAGAGGAGGCCGCTCTCCACAGGAAAGGCGAGAGGAACTCCCAGGGTCGTGCACCAATCCCAGAGTTCCTCGAGATGTCTCAGTCCATTCCAGGGAAAACTTGTTTTCCCAGCACTGGTCGACTTTCACGCCGAGGATCGACTCACACCACGGTGGCACGTGTGACAGCCCTGTGGGAAAGCCTTGTGGGAAAGGATCGTGGGAAACCTCGTGGGAAAGCCTCGTGGGAAAGCCTCGAGAGAAAGCCACAGATCCCTGTAATCCACAGGCGAAGGGAAGCGTGACACTTGCTGCTACAGCTCGGGAGGAAAGCGCACGTGCATGCCCCCACCTCGAGACGAGGACTGACTCCCCTGGGGAGACTCCAGAAGTACCCCCAAGATCCATGTCAGCACTGGAGAGGAATCCTCAGGTTCCGGCACCGACTCCACACAAGATCATTAAGGCCCCGGAATTGACGACGGAGAGGAATCCGCTGAAAGGCCCCCGAGCAACTCGCATGGGGACTGGCCTTTCCTGAGGCCACCAGAGTGGGTCCCTGAGGTCCCCGTCGTATGTCGAGAGCACCTGTCACAACTCCAGAAAATACAGGAGGTTCTCCCTTACAGGCGAGCATGAGGCCCATTTCCGCTGAGGCGTCTCCATGGCTAATCACTATCTAACATCTGGAACTTTCAAAAGGTCCTTCACACTCTTGCTGCAACTCAAGAAGTTCCCCGACATACCCGTCTCCACTTGAGAGGAAGCACGAGAGTCCCGGCCCACATCCAGAGGAGCCCCGATTCCGTCTCCTAACGTCGAGAGGGTGGATCCTTTCCCTGCGTGGTCGGAAAAGAATTCCTGGCGTTCCCGTCGCATCTCAAGAGGAGGCGATCTCCACAGGAAAGGCCGAGAGGAACTCCCAGGGTCGTGCCACCATTCCCAGAGTCCAACGCAATGTCTCCGACCATTCCAGGGAAACCTGTTTTTCCCTGCACTGCCTCGATTTCAAAGCCGAGGATCGACTCACACCACGGTGGCACGTGGGACAGCCCTGTGGGAAAGCCTCGTGGGAAAGGGAAAGCCTCGTGGGGAAAGCCCCGAGGGAATGCCACACATCCCTTTTTCCACGCGAAGGGAAGCGTTACACTGCTGCTACAGCTCGGAGGAAAGTGCACTTGCATGCCCCACTCGAGACGAGGACTGACTCCCCTGGGGAGACTCCAGAATACACCAAGATCCATGTCAGCACTGGAGAGGAATCCTCAGGTCCGGCACCGACTCCACACAAGGTCTTAGGCCCCGGCATCGACGGGGAGAGGAATCCCGAGACGCCCCCGAGTAACTCGCAAGGAAATTTCCTTTACCGATGCCACCAGGCGCGTACCTGAGGTCCCCGTCGTAAGTCCAGTGCACCTGACACAACTCGAGAAAATCCAGAGGTTCCCCTCCAGGCGAGATGAGGCCCATTTCCGCTGAGGCGTCCTGAGGCTAATCACACCTGACCTCTGGAACTTCCAACGGATCCTTCACACCTTTGCTGCAACTCAAGAAATTCCCTGACATACCCGTCTCCACTCGAGAGGAAGCACGAGAGTCCGGACCACATCCAGAGGAGCCCCGTTTCCACCACCTAGCTCGAGAGGAGGATCCTTTCCCTGCGTGCTCGAGAAAGAATTCCGGCGTTCCTGTCGCAACTCAAGAGGAGGCGCTCTCCACAGGAAAGGCGAGAGGAACTCCGGGTCATGCCAGCATTCCCAGAGTCCCCCAGATGTCTCAGTCCATTCCAGGGAAACCTGTTTTCTCTGCACTGTTTTTGACTTTCAAGCCGAGGATCGACTCACACCACGGTGGCACGTGGGACCCAGTGGGAAAGCCGTGGGAAACCTCGTGGGAAAGCCTCGAGGGAAAGCCACAGATCCCTTGATCCTCTCGAAGGAAGCGTGACACTGCTGCTAGAGCTGGGGAGGAAAGCGCACGTGCATGCCCCCACTCGAGACGAGGACTGACTCCCCTGGGAGACTCCAGAAGTACCCCAAGATCCATGTCAGCACTGGAGAGGAATCCTCAGGTTCCGGCACTGACTCCACACAAGGTCTTAGGCCCAGCATCGACGGGAGAGGAAAGGCCCCGAAAGCGAGAAACTCGCATGGGGACTGGCCTTTCCTGAGGCCACCAGAGCGGGTCCCTGAGGACCCCGTCGTAAGTCGAGAGCACCTGCCGCAACTCGAGAAATCCAGGAGGTCTCCCTCCAGGCGAGATGAGGCCCATTTCGCTGAGGTCTCGAGGCTAATCACACCTAAACCTCTGGAACTTCCAAAGGGTCCTTCACAACCTTGCTGCAACTCAGAAGTTCCCCGACATTCCCGTTCCACTCGAGAGGAAGCACGAGAGTCCGCCCACATCCAGAGGAGCCCCGTTTCCGCCTCTAGCTCGATAGGGAGGGATCCTTTCCCTGCGTGGTCGGAAAGAATTCCCGCGTTCCCCTTACATCTCAAGAGGGGGGCACTCCACAGGAAAGGGAGAGGAACTCCAGTGTGGTCCACCTTTCCCAGATCCCCCAGATGTCTCCAGTCCATTCACGGAACCTGTTTTCCCGCACTGCCTCAACTTTCAAGCCGAGGATCGACTGACACCACGGTGGCACGTGGGACATCACTGTGGAAATGGAAACGAAAGCCGTCGTGGGAAAGCCTCGTGAAAGCTCGGGGAAAGCCACAGATTCCTTGATACACTCGAAGGGAAGCGTGACACTGCTGCTACAGCTCGGAGGAAAGCGCATGCATGCCCCACTCGAGACAGGACTGACTCCCCTGGGAGACTCCAGAATACCCCAAGATCCATGTCAGCACTGGAGAGGAATCCTCAGGTTCCGGCACCGACTCCACACAAGGTCTAAGCATCGGCATCGGCAGGAGAGAAATCCCGAGAGGCCCCCTAGCAACACGCATGGGGACTGGCTTTCCTGAGGCCACCAGAGCGGGTCCCTGAGGTCCCGTCGTAAGTCGAGAGCACCTGCCGCAACTCGAGAAAATCCAGGAGGTTCTACCCCAGGCGAGATGAGGCCCATTTCCGCTGAGGTGTCTCGAGGCTAATCACACCTAACCTCTGGAAATTTCCAAAGGGTCCTCACAACCCTTGCTGCAACTCAAGAAGGATCCCGACATACCAGTCTCCACCGAGAGGAAGCACGAGAGTCCCACCACATCCAGAGGAGCCCCATTTCCGCCTCCTAGCTCGAGAGGAGGGATCCTTTCCCTGCGTGGTCGGAAAGAATTCCCGGCGTTCCCGTCGCATCTCAAGAGGAGGCGCTCTCCACAGGAAAGGCGAGAGGAACTCCGGGTCGTGCCACCATTCCCAGAGTCCCCCAGATGTATCAGTCCATTCCAGGGAAACTGTTTTGCCTGTACTGCCTCGACTTTCAAGCGAGATCGACTCACGCACGGTGGCACGTGGGACAGCCCTGTGTGGAAAGCCTCGTGGGAAAGCGTCGTGGGAAAGCCTCGAGGAAAAGCCCTGATGACTTGATCCACGCGAAGGAAGCGTGACTCTGCTGCTACAGCTCGGAAGGAAGCCCACGTGCATGCCCCACTCGAGACAGGACTGACTCCCCTTCGGAGACTTCCAGAAGTACACCAAGATCCATGTCATCACTGGAGAGGAATCCTCAGGTTCCGGCACC
>NW_017212290.1:0-16761 GCF_001704415.2 Capra hircus
CCCCATATCCAGAGAGCCCGATTTCTGCCTCTTAGCTCCAGAGTGATCCTTTCCGTGCGTTGTCTGGAAATAATTCACCGAGATCCCGTCGCATTCAAGAGGAGGCCGCTCTCCACAGGAAAGGCGAGAGGAACTCCAGTGTCGTGCCACCATTCCCAGAGTCCCCCAGATGTCTCAGCCATTCCAGGGAAACCTGTTTCCCTGCACTGCCTCGACTTTCAAGCGAGGATCGACTCACACCACGGTGGCACGTGGGACAGCCCTGTGGAAAGCCTCGTGGGAAAGCCTCGTGGAAAGCTCGGGAAAGCCACAGATCCCTTGATCCACGCGAAGGGAAGCGTGACACTGCTGCTACAGCTTGGGAGGAAAGCGCACGTGCATGCCTCCCACTCGAGACGAGGACTGACTCCCCTGGGGAGACTCCAGAAGTACCCCAAGATCCATGTCAGCACTGGAGAGGTATCCTCAGGTTCCGGCACCGACTCCACACAAGGACTTAGGCCCCGGCATCGACGGAGAGGAATCCGAGAGGCCCCCGAGCAACTCGCATGGGGACTGGCCTTTCCTGAGGCCACCAGAGCGGTCCCTGAGGTCCCCGTCGTAAGTCGAGAGCACCTGCCGCAACTCGAGAAAATCCAGGAGGTTCTCCCTCCAGGCGAGATGAGGCCCATTTCCGCTGAGGCGTCTCGAGGCTAATCACACCTAAACTCTGGAACTTCCAAAGGGTCCTTCACACCCTTGCTGCAACTCAAGAAGTTCCCCGACATACCCGTCTCCACTCGAGAGGAAGCACGAGAGTCCCGCCCACATCCAGAGGAGCCCCGTTTCGCCTCCTAGCTCGAGAGGAGGGATCCTTTCCCTGCGTGGTCGGGAAAGAATTCCCGGCGTTCCGTCGCATCTCAAGAGGAGGCGCTCTCCACAGGAAAGGCGAGAGGAACTCCAGGGTCGTGCCACCATTCCCAGAGTCCCCAGATGTCTCAGTCCATTCCAGGGAAACCTGTTTTCCCTGCACTGCCTCGACTTTCAAGCCGAGGATCGACTCACACACGTGGCACGTGGGACAGCCTGTGGGAAAGCCCGCGGGAAAGCCACAGATCCCTTGATCCACGCGAAGGGAAGCGTGACACTGCTGCTACAGCTCGGGTGGAAAGCGCACGTGCATGCCCCCACTCGAGACGAGGACTGACTCCCCTGGGGAGACTCCAGAAGTACCCCAAGATCCATGTCAGCACTGGAGAGGAATCCTCAGGTTCGGCACCGACTCCACACAAGGTCTTAGGCCCGGGCATCGAAGGGAGAGGAATCCCGAGAGGCCCCCGAGCAACTCGCATGGGGACTGGCCTTTCCTGAGGCCACCAGAGCGGGTCCCTGAGGTCCCCTCTAAGTCGAGAGCACCTGCCGCAACTCGAGAAAATCCAGGAGGTTCTCCCCTCCAGGCGAGATGAGGCCCATTTCCGCTGAGGCGTCTCGAGGCTAATCACACCTAACCTCTGGAACTTCCAAAGGGTCCTTCACACCCTTGCTGCAACTCAAGAAGTTACCCGACATACCCGTCTCCACTCGAGAGCAAGCACGAGAGTTCCGCCCACATCCAGAGGAGCCCCGTTTCCGCCTCCTAGCTCGAGAGGAGGGATCCTTTCCCTGCGTGGTCGGGAAAGAATTCCCGGCGTTTCCGTCGCATCTCAAGAGGAGGCGCTCTCCACAGAAAGGCGAGAGGAACTCCAGGGTCGTGCCACCATTCCCAGAGACCCCCGATGTCTCAGTCCATTCCAGGGAAATCTCTTTTCCCTGCACTGCCTCGACTTTCAAGCCGAGGATCGACTCACACCACGGTGGCACGTGGGACAGCCCTGTGGGAAGCTCGTGGGAAAGCTCGTGGGAAAGCCTCAAGGAAAGCCACAGATCCCTTGATCCACGCGAAGGGAAGCGTGACACTGCTGCTACAGCTCGGGAGGAGAAAGCGCACGTGAATGCCCCCAAACGAGACGAGGACTGACTTCCCTGGGGGACTCCAGAGTATTCCAGGATCCATGTCAGCACTGGAGAGGATGCCTCAGGTCCGGCACCGACTCCACACAAGGTCTTAGGCCCGGCATCGACGGGAGAGGAATCCCGAGAGGCCCCGAGCAACTCGCATGGGGACTGGCCTTTCCTGAGGCCACCAGAGCGGGTCCCTGAGGTCCCCGTCGTAAGGCGAGAGCACCTGCCGCAACTCGAGAAATTCCAGGAGGTTCTCCCCTCCAGGCGAGATGAGGCCCATTTCCGCTGAGGCATCTCGAGGGTAATGACACCTAAGCCTCTGGAACTTCCAAAGGGTCCTTCACACCCTTGCTGCAACTCAAGAAGTTCCCCGACATACCCGTCTCCACTCGAGAGGAAGCACGAAAGTCCCGCCCACATCCAGAGAAGCCCCATTTCCGTGTCCTAGCTCGAGAGGAGGGATCCATTCGCTGGGTGCGGGAAAGAATTACCGGCGTTCCGTCGCATCTCAAGAGGAGGTGCTCTCCACAGGAAAGGCGAGACGAACTCCAGGGTCGTGCCACCATTCCCAGACTCCCCCAGATGTCTCATTTCATTCCAGGGAAAACTGATTTCCCTGCACTGCCTCTACTTTCAAGTCGAGGATCGACTCACGCCACGGTGGCTGTGGGACAGCCCTGTGGCAAAGCCTCGTGGGGAAAGCCTCGAGGGAAAGCCACAGATCCCTTGATCCACGCGAAGGGAAGCGTGACACTGCTGCTACAGCTCGGGAGGAAAGCGCACATGCATTGCCCCCACTCGAGACGAGGACTGACTCCCACTGGGGAGACTCCAGAAGTACCCCAAGATCCATGTCAAGCACTTGGAGAGGAATCCTCAGGTTCCGGCACCGGACTCCACACAAGGTCTTAGACGCCAGGCATCGACGGGAGAGGAATCCCGAGAGGCCCCCGAGCAACTCGCATGGGGACTGGCCTTTCCTGAGGCCAACCAGAGCGCGGTCCCTGAAGTCCCCGTTCGTAAGTCGCAGAGCACCTGCCGCAACTCGGAGAAAATCCAGGAGGTTCTCCCCTCCATGGCGAGATGAGGCCCATTTCCGCTGAGGCGTCTCGAGGCTAATCACATGCTAACTTCTGGAACTTCCAAAGGGTCCTTCACACCCTTGCTGCAACTCAAGAAGTTCCCCGACATACCCGTCTCCACTCGAGAGGAAGCACGAGAGTCCCGCCTCACATCCAGAGGAGCCCCGTTTCCGCCTCCTAGCTAGAGGAGGGATCCTTTCCCTGCGTGGTCGGGAAAGAATTCCCGGCGTTTCCGTCGCATCTCAAGAGGAGGCGCTCTCCACAGGAAAGGCGAGAGGAACTCCAGGGTCGTGCCACCATTCCCAGAGTCCCCCAGATGTCTCAGTCCATTCCAGGGAAACCTGTTTTCCCTGCACTGCCTCGACTTTCAAGCCGAGGATCGACTCACACCACGGTGGCACGTGGGACAGCCCTGTGGGAAAGTCCTCGTGGGAAAGCCTCGAGGGGAAAGCCACAGATCCCTTGATCCACGCAAAGGGAAGCGTGACACTGCCTGCTACAGCTCGAGGAGGAAAGTCGCACGTGCATGCCCCACTTCGAGAGCGAGGACTGACTTCCCCTGGGGAGACTCCAGAAGTACCCCAAGATCCATGTCAGCACTGGAGAGGAATCCTCAGGTTCCTGGCACCGACTCCACACAAGATCTTAGGCCCCGGCATCGACGGGAGAGGAATCCCGAGAGGCCCCGAGCAACTCGCATGGGGACTGGCCTTTCCTGAGGCCACCAGAGCGGGTCCCTGAGGTCCCCGTCGTAAGTCGAGAGCACCTGCCGCAACTCGAGAAAATCCAGGAGGTTCTCCCCTCCAGGCGAGATGAGGCCCATTTCCGCTGAGGCTCTCGAGGCTAAATCACACCTAACCTCTGGAACTTCCTAAGGGTCCTTCACACCCTTGCTGCAACTCAAAGAAGTTCCCCGACATACCCGTCTCCACTCGAGAGGAAGCACGAGAGTCCCGCCCACATCCAGAGGAGCCCCGTTTCGCCTCCTAGCTCGAGAGGAGGGATCCTTTCCCTGCGTGGTCGGGAAAGAATTCCCGCGTTCCCGTCGCATCTCAGTGGAGGCGCTCTCCACAGGAAAGGCGAGAGGAACTCCAGGGTCGTGCCACCATTCCCAGAGTCCCCCAGATGTCTCAGTCCATTCCAGGGAAACCTGTTTTCCCTGCACTGCCTCGACTTTCAAGCCGAGGATCGACTCACACCACGGTGGCTACGTGGGACAGCCCTGTGGGAAGCCTTGTGGGAAAGCCTGTGGGAAAGCCTCGAGGGAAAGCCACAGATCCCTTAATCCACGCGAAGGGAAGCGTGACACTGCTGCTACAGCTCGGGAGGAAAGCGCACGTGCATGCCCCCACTCGAGACGAAGGACTGACTCCCCTGGGGAGACTCCAGAAGTACCCCAAGATCCATGTCAGCACTGGAGAGGAATCCTCAGCTTCCGGCACCGACTCCACACAAGGTCTTAGGCCCCGGCATCGACAGGAGAGGGAATCCCGAGAGGCCCCGAGCCAACTCGCATGGGACTGGCCTTTCTGAGGCCACCAGAGCGGTCCCTGAGGTCCCGTCGTTAAGTCGAGAGCACCTGCCGCAACTCGAGAAAATCCAGGAGGTTCTCCCCTCCAGGCGAGATGAGGCCCATTTCCGATGAGGCGTCTCGAGGCTAATCACACCTAACATTTGCAACTTCCAAAGGGTCCTTCACACCCTTGCTGCAACTCAAGAAGTTCCCCGACATACCCGTCTCCACTCGAGAGGAAGCACGAGAGTCCCGCCCACATTCAGAGGAGCCCCGTTTCCGCCTCCTAGCTCGAGTAGAGGGATCCTTTCCCTGCGTGGTCGGGAAAGAATTCCCGGCCTTCCCGTCGCATCTCAAGAGGAGGCGCTCTCCACAGGAAAGGCGAGAGGAACTCCAGGGTCGTGCCACCATTCCAGAGTCCCTCAGGTGTCTCCAGTCCATTCCAGGGAAACCTGTTTTTCCTGCACTGCCTCCACTTTCAAGCCGAGGATCGACTCAAACCACGGTGGCCACGTGGGACAGTCCTGTGGGAAAGCCTCATGGGAAAGCCTTAAGCGAAAGCCACAGATCCCTTGATCCATTCGAAGGGAAGCGTGACACTGCTGCTACCGCTCGGGAGGAAAGCACACGTGCATGCCCTCCTCGAGACGAGGACTGACTCCCCTGGGGAGACTCCAGAAGTACCCCAAGATCCATGTCAGCACTGGAGAGGAATCCTCAGGTTCCGGCACCAACTCCACACAAGATCTTAGGCCCCGGCATCGACGGGAGAGGAATCCCAAGAGGCCCCCGAGAAACTCGCATGGGGACTGGGCTTTCCTGAGGCCACCAGAGCGGGTCTCTGAGGTCCCCATCGTAAGTTGAGAGCACCTGCCGCAACTCGAGAAAATCCAGGAGGTTCTCCCCTCCAGGCGAGATGAGGCCATTTCCGCTGAGGCGTCTCGAGGCAAATCACACCTAACCTCTGGAACTTCCAAAGGGTACTTCACACCCTTGCTGCAACACAAGAAGTTCCCCGACATACCCGTCTCCACTCGAGAGGAAGCACGAGAGTCCGGCCCACATCCAGAGGAGCCCCGTTTCCGCCTCCTAGCTTCGAGAGGAGGGATTCTTTCCCTTCGTGGTCGGGAGAGAATTCCCGGCGTTCCCGTCGCATCTGCAAGAGGAGGCGCTCTCCACAGGAAAGGCGAGAGGAACTCCAGGGTCGTGCCACCATTCCCAGAGTCCCTCAGATGTCTCAGTCCATTCCAGGGAAACCTGTTTTTCCTGCACTGCCTCGACTTTCAAGCCGAGGATCGACTCAAACCACGGTGGCACGTGGGACAGCCCTGTGGGAAAGCCTTGTGGGAAAGCCTCGTGGGAAAGCCTCGAGGGAAAGCCACAGATCCCTTGATCCACGCGAAGGGAAGCTCGACACTGCTGCTACAGCTTGGAAGGAAAGCGCACGTGCATGCCCCCACTCGAGACGAGGACGGACTCCCCTGGGGAGACTCCAGAAGTACCCCAAGATCCATGTCAGCACTGGAGAGGAATCCTCAGGTTCTGGCACCGACTCAACACAAGGTCTTAGGCCCCGGCATCGACGGGAGAGGAATCCCGAGAGGCCCTCGAGCAACTCGCATGGGGACTGGCCTTTCCTGAGGCCACCAGAGCGGGACCCTGAGGTCCGCGTCGTAAGTCGAGAGCACCTGCCGCAACTCGAGAAAATCCAGGAGGTTCTCCCCTCCAGGCGAGATGAGGCCCATTTCCGCTGAGGCGTGTCAAGGCAAATGACACCTAACCTCTGGAACTTCCAAAGGGTCCTCACCCCCTTGCTGCAACTCAAGAAGTTCCCGGACATACCCGTCTTCACTCGAGAGGAAGCACGAGAGTCCTGCCAACATCCAGAGGAGCGCCGTTTCCGCCTCCTAGATCGAGAGGAGGGATCCTTTCCCTGCGTGGTCGGGAGAGAATTCCTGGCGTTCCCGTCGCATCTCAAGAGGAGGCACTCTCCACAGGAAAGGCGAGAGGAACTCCAGGGTTGTGCCACCATTCCCAGAGTCCCCCAGATGTCTCAGTCCATTCCAGGGAAACCTGTTTTCCCTGCAAAGCCTCGACTTTCAAGCCGAGGATCGACTCACACCACGGTGGCCCGTGGGACAGCCCTGTGGGAAAGCCTGATGGGAAAGCCAAGAGGGAAAGCCACAGATCCCTTGATTCATGCGAAGGGAAGAGTGACACTGCTGCTACTCCTCGGGAGGATAGCGCACGTTCATGCCCCAACTCGTGACAAGGACTGACTCCCCTGGGGAGACTCCAGAAGTACCCCAAGATCCATGTCAGCACTGGAGAGGAATCCTCAGGTTCCGCCACCGACTCCACACAAGGTCTTAGGCCCCGGCATCGACAGGAGAGGAATCCCGAGAAGCCCCCTAGCAACTCGCACGGGGACTGGCCTTTGCTGAGGCCACCAGAGCGGGTCCCTGTGGTCCCCATCGTTTGTCGAGATCACCTGCCGCAACTCGAGAAAATCCAGGAGGTTCTCCCCTCCAGGCGAGATGAGGCCCATTTCCGCTGAGGCGTCTGGAGGCGAATCACACCTAACCTCTGGAAATTCCAAAGGGTCCTTCACACCCTTGCTGCAACTCAACAAGTTCCCCGACATGCCCATCTCCACTCCAGAGGAAGCACGAGAGTCCGGCCCACATCCAGATGAGCCCCGTTTCCGCCTCCTAGCTCGAGAGGAGTTATCCTTTACCTTCGTGTTCGGGAGAGAATTCCCGGCGTTCCCGTCGCATCTCAAGAGGAGGCGCTCTCCAGGGGAAAGGCGAGAGGAACTCCAGGGTCATGCCACCATTCCCAGAGCCCCCAGAAGTCTCAGTCCATTCCAGGGAATCCTGTTTTCCCTGCACTGCCTCGACTTTCAAACCGAGGATCGAGACACACCACGGTGGCACGCGGGACAGCCCTACGGGAAAGCCTCGTGGGAAAGCCTCATGGGAAAGCCTCGAGGGAAACCCACAGATCCCTTGATCCGCGCAAAGGGAAGCGTGACACTGCTGCTACAGCTCGGGAGGAAAGCGAACGTGCATGCCCCCACTCGAGACGAGGACGGACTACCCGCGGAAAACTCCAGAAGTACCCCAAAATCCATGTCAGCACTGGAGAGGAATCCTCAGGTTCCGGCACCGACTCCACGCATGGTCTTAAGCACCGGCATCGACGGGAGAGGAATCCCGAGAGGCCCCCGAGCAACTCGCATGGGGACTGTCCTTTCCTGAAGCCACCAGAGCGGGTCCCTGAGGTCCCCGTCGTAAGTCGAGAGCACCTGCCGCAACTTGAGAAAATCCAGGAGGTTCTCCCCTCCAGGCCAGATGAGGCCCATTTCCGCTGAGGCGTCTCGAGGCTAATCACATCTAACATCTGTAACTTCCAAAGGGTCCTTCACACCCTTGCTGCAACTCAAGAAGTTCCCCGACATACCCATCTCCACTCGAGAGGAATCACGAGGTCCCGCCCACATCCAGAGGAGCCCCGTTTCCGCCTCCTAGCTAGAGAGGAGGGATCCTTTGCCCTCGTGGTCGGCAAAGAATTCCCGGCTATTTCCGTTGCATATCAAGAGGAGGCGACTCTCCACAGGAAAGGCGAGAGGAACTCCAGGGTCGTGCCACCATTCCCAGAGTCCCCCAGATGTCTCAGTCCATTCCAGGGAAAACCTGTTTTCCCTGCACTGCCTCGACTTTCAAGCCGAGGATCGACTCACACCACGGTGGCACGTGGGACAGCCCTGTGGGAAAGCCTCCGTGGGCAAAGCCTCGAGGGAAAGCCAGCAGATCCTGTGATCCACGCGAAAGGGAAGCATGACACTGCTGCTACAGCTCGGAGAGGAAAGTCGCACGTGCATGCCCCCACTCGAGACGGAGGACTGACTTCCCTGGGGAGACTCCAGAAGTACCCCAAATCCATGTCAGCACTGGAGAGGAATGCCTCAGGTTCCTGGCACCGACTCCACACAAGGTCTTAGGTCCCGGCATCGACGGGAGAGGAATACCGAGAGGCCCCGAGCAACTCGCATGGGTGACTGGCCTTTCCTGAGGCCACCAGAGCGGGTCCCATGAGGTCCCCGTGTAAGTCGAGAGCACCTGCCGCAACTCGAGAAAATCCAGGAGGTTCTCCCCTCCAGGCGAGATGAGGCCCATTTCCGCTGAGGCGTCTCAGAGGCTAATCACACCTAACCTCTGGAACTTCCAAAGGGTCCTTCACACCCTTGCTGCAACTCAAGAAGTTCCCCGACATACCCGTCTCCACTCGAGAGGAAGCACGAGAGTCCCGCCCACATCCAGAGGAGCCCCGGTTTCCGCTTCCTAGCTCGAGAGGAGGGATCCTTTCCCTGCGTGGTCGGGAAAGAATTCCCGGCGTTCCTTTCGCATCTCAAGAGGCAGGCGATCTCCAGCAGGAAAAGCGAGAGGAACTCCAGGGTCGTGCCACCATTCCCAGAGTCCCCCAAATGTCTCAGTCCATTCCAGGGAAAACTGTTTTCCCTGCACTGCCTCGACTTTCAAGCCAAGGATCGACTCACACCACGGTGGAACGTGGGACAGCCACTGTGGGCAAAGCCTCGTGGGAAAGCCTCGAGGGAAAGCCACAGATCCCTTGATCCACGCGAAGGGAAGCGTGACACTGCTGCTACAGCTCGGGAGGAAAGCGCACATCCATGCCCCCACTCGAGACGAGGACTGACTCCACTGGGGAGACTCCAGAAGTACCCCAAGATCCATGTCAACATTGGAGAGGAATCCTCAGGTTCGGCACCGACTCCACACAAGGTTTTAGACGCCGGCATCGACGGGAGTGGAATCCCGAGAGGCCCCCGAGCAACTCGCATGGGGACTGGCCTTTCCTGAGGCCAGCCAGAGCGGGTCCCTGAGGTCCCCGTCGTAAGTCGAGAGCATCTGCCGCAACTCGAGAAAATCCAGGAGGTTCTCCCCTGCTGGCGATATGAGGCCCATTTCCGCTGAGGCGTCTCGAGGCTAATCACATCTAACATCCTGTAACTTCCAAAGGGTCCTTCACACCCTTGCTGCAACTCAAGAAGTTCCCCGACATACCCGTCTCCACTCGAGAGGAATCACGAGTCCCGCCCTCATCCAGAGGAGCCCCGTTTCCGCCTCCTAGCTAGAGAGGAGGGATCCTTGCCCTCGTGGTCGGCAAAGAATTCCCGGCATTTCCGTTGCATCTCAAGAGGAGGCGCTCTCCACAGGAAAGGCGAGATGAACTCCAGGGTCGTGCCACCATTCCCAGAGTCCCCCAGATGTCTCAGTCCATTCCAGGGAAACCTGTTTTCCCTGCACTGCCTCGACTTTCAAGCCGAGGATCGACTCACACCACGGTGGCACGCGGGACAGCCCTGTGGGAAAGCCTCCTGGGCAAGCCTCGAGGGAAAGCCAGAGATCTGTGGATCCACGCAAAGGGAAGCGTGACACTGCTGCTACAGCTCGAGAGGAAATCGCACCGTGCATGCCCCAATTCGAGAGGAGGACTGACTCCCCTGGGGAGACTCCAGAAGTACCCCAAATCCATGTCAGCACTGGAGAGGAATCCTCAGGTTCTGGCACCGACTCCACACAAGGTCTTAGGTCCCGGCATCGACGGGAGAGGAATACCGAGAGGCACCCGAACAACTCGCATGGTGACTGGCCTTTCCTGAGGCCACCAGAGCGGGTCCCATAGGTCCCCGTTGTAAGTCGAGACCACCTGCCGCAACTCGAGAAAATCCAGGAGGTTCTCCCCTCCAGGCCAGATGAGGCCCATTTCCGCTGAGGCATCTCGAGGTAAATCACACCTAACCTCTGGAACTTCCTAAGGGTCCATCACACCCTTGCTGCAACTAAAGAAGTTCCCCGACATACCCGTCTCCACACGAGAGGAAGCACGAGAGTCCCGCCCACATCCAGAGGTGCCCCGTTTCTGCCTCTTTGCTTGAGAGGAGGGATCCTTTCCCTGCATGGTCGGGAAAGAATTCCCGGCGTTCCCGTTGCATCTCCAGTGGAGGCGCTCACCACAGGAAAGGCGAGAGGAACTCCAGGGTCGTGCCACCATTCCCAGAGTCCCCCAGATGTCTCAGTCCATTCCAGGGATACCTGTTTTCCTGCACTGCCTCGACTTTCAAGCCGAAGATCGACTCACACCACGGTGGCTCGTGGGACATCCCTGTGGGAAAGCCTTGTGGGAAACCTCGTGGGAAAGCCTCGAGGGAAAGCCACAGATCCCTTTATCCAAGGGAAGGGAAGCGTGACACTGCTGCTACAGCTCGGGAGGAAAGCGCAAGTGCAAGCCCCCAATCGAGACGAGGACTGACTCCCCTGGGGAGACTCCAGCAATACTCCAAGATCCATGTCAGCACTGGAGAGGAATCCTCAGGTTCCTTCACCGACTCGACACAAGGTCTTAGGCCCTGGCATCGACAAGAGAGGAATCCCGAGATGCCCCCGACCAACTCGCTGGGGACTGGCCTTTCCTGAGGCCACCAGAGCGGGTCCCTGAGGTCCGCGTCATAAGTCGAGAGCACCTGCCGCAACTCGAGGAAAATCCAGGAGGTTCTCCCCTCCAGGCGACATGAGGACCATTTCCCCTGAAGCGTCTCAAGGATAATCACACCTAACCTCTGGAACTTCCAAAGGGTCCTTCACACCCTTGCTGCAACTCAAGAAGTTCCCGGACATACCCGTCTCCACTCGAGAGGAGTCACGAGAGTCCCGCCCACATCCAGAGGAGCCGCGTTTCCGCCTCCTTGCTCGAGAGGAGAGATCCTTTCCCTGCGTGGTCGGGAAAGAATGCCCGGCGTTCCCGTCGCATCTCAAGAGGAGGCGCTCTCCACAGGAAAGGCGAGAGGAACTCCAGGGTCATGCCACCATTCCCAGAGTCCCCCAGATGTCTCAGTCCATTCCAGGGAAACCTGTTTTCCCTGCACTGCCTCGACTTTCAAGCCGAGGATCGACTCACACCACTGGTGGCACGTGGGACAACCCTGTGGGAAAGCCTCGTGGGAAAGCCTCGTGGGAAAGCCTCGAGGGAAAGCCACAGATCCCTTGATCCTCGCGAAGGGAAGCGTGAACTGCTGCTACAGCTCGGGAGGAAAGCGCACGTGCATGCCCCCACTCGAGACGAGGACTGACTCCCCTGGGAGACTCCAGAAGTACCCCAAGATCCATGTCAGCACTGGAGAGAAATCCTCAGGTTCCGGAACCGACTCCACACAAGGCCTTGGCCCCGGCACCGACGGGAGAGGAATCCCGAGAGGTCCCGTACAACTTGCATGGGGACTGGCCTTTCCTGAGGCCACCAGAGCGGGTCCCTGAGGGCCCCGTCGTGGGTCGAGAGCACCTGCCGCAACTTGAGAAAATCCAGGAGGTTCTCCCTTCCAGGCGAGATGAGGACCATTTCCACTGAGGTGTCTCAAGGCTAATCACACCTAACCTCTGGACCTTACAAAGGGTCCTTCACACCCTTGCTGCAACTCAAGAAGATCCCAAACATACCCGTCTCCCTCGAGAGGAAGCATGAGAGTCCCGCCCACATTCAGAGGAGCCCCGATTCCCCCTCCTAGCTCGAGAGGAGGGATCCTTTCCCTGTTTGTTCGGGAAAGAATGCCCGGCATTCCCGTCGCAACTCAAGAGGAGGCGCTCAACACAGGAAAGGCGAGGGGAACTCCAGGGTCGTGCCACCATTCCCAGAGTCCCCCAGATGTCTCAGTCCATTCCAGGGAAACCTGTTTTCCCTGCACTGCCTCCACTTTCAAGCCGAGGATCGACTCACACCACGGTGGCACGTGGGACAGCCCTGTGGGAAAGCCTCGTGGGAAAGCATCGCGGGAAAGCCTTGAGGGAAAGCCACAGATCCCTTGATCCTCGCGAAGGGAAGCGTGACACTGCTGCTACAGCTCGGGAGGAAAGCTCACTTGCATGTCCCCACTCAAGACGACGACTAACTCCCCTGGGGAGACTCCAGAAGTACCCCAAGATCCATGTCAGCACTGGAGAGGAATGCTCAGGTTCCGGCACCGACTCCACACAAGTTCTTAGGCACCGGCATAGACGGGAGAGGAATCCTGAGAGGCCCCCGAGCAACTCGCATGGGGACTGGCCTTTCCTGAGGCCACTAGAGCGGGTCCCTGAGGTCCACGTCTTAAGTCGAGAGCACCTGCTGCAACTCGAGAAAATCCAGGAGGTTCTCCCCTTCAAGCGAGATGAGGCCCATTTTCGCTGAGCGTGTCTCGAGGCTAATCACACCTAACCTCTGGAACTTCCAAAGGGTCCTTCACAACCTTGCTGCAACTCAAGAAGTTCCCCGACATACCCATCTCCACTCGAGAGGAAGCACGAGAGTCCCGGCCACATCCAGAGGAGCCCCGTTTCTGCCTCCTAGCTCGAGAGGAGGGATCCTTTCCCTGCTGGTCGGGAAAGAATTCCCGGCGTTCCCGTCGCATCTGAAGAGGAGGGGCTCTCCACAGGAAAGGCGAGAGGAACTCCAAGGTCGTGCCACCATCCCCAGAGACAATCAGATGTCTCAGTCCCTTCCAGGGAAACCTATTTTCCCTGCACTGCCTCGACTTTCAAGCCGGGGATCGACTCACATGAAGGGGCACCTGGGACAGCCCTGTGGGAAAGCCTCGTGGGAAAGCCTCGAGGGAAAGCCACAGATCCCTTGATCCACGCGAAGTGAAGCGTGACACTGCTGCTACAGCATCGGGAGGAAATGCGCACGTGCATGCCCCGACTCGAGACGAGGACTGACTCCCAGGGGAGACTCCAGAAGTTTCCCAAGATCCATGTCAGCACTGGAGAGGAATCCTCAGGTTCCGGCACCGACTCCACACAAGGTCTTAGGCCCCGGGCATCGACGGGAGAGGAATCCGAGAGGCCCCCGAACAAATCGCATGGACTGGCCTTTTCCTGAAGCCACCATACTTCATTTCTGGGAAGGGCTTTCCTGGTGGAGAGCGCGCCTCTTGAGATGCGAACGGGAGACCGGAATTCCTTTGCCGAACTGAGGACAAGCGATCCCTGCCTTCGTAGCTAGAGCCGGAAAGGGGCTCCTTCTTCGGATGTAAGGCGGGACTCGGTGTTCCTGCTCGTAGTGGAGACGGGTATGCGGGGAACTTCTGAGTTTGCAGGCAAGGGTGTCGAAGGAACCTTTGGAAGTTCCAGATCTTAGATGTGCTTAGCCCTTCGAGAAACCTCATTCGGAAATGGGCCTGCATCTCGCTTGAGGGGAGAACGCTCCTGGATTTCTCGAGTTTGGCGCAGGTGCTCTCGACTTACGATGGAGACCTGGGACCGCGTCTGGTGGCCTCAGGAAAGGCCAGTCCCCATGCGAGTTGCTCGGGGCCTCTAGGATTCCTCTCCCGTCATGCGGTGCGCTAAGAACTTTGTGTGGAGGGTGCGTCCGGAACCTGAGGATTCCTCTCGCAGTGCTGGACATGGATCTTGGGGTACTTCTGGAGTCTCCCCAGGGAGTCAGTCGCTCGTCTCGAGTGGGGGCATGCATGTGCGCTTTCCTCCCGAGCTGTAGCAGCAGTGTCACGCTTCACTTCGCGTGGATCAAGGGATCTATGGCTTTCCGAAGCGCTTTCCCGAGGTTTTCCCACGAGGCTTTCCCACAGGGCTGTCCACGTGCCACCGTGTGGTGTGAGTCGATCCTCGCTTGAAAGTGAGGCAGTGCAGGGAAAACAGGTTTCGCCTGGAATGGACTGAGACATTTGGGGAATCTGGGGAATGGTGGCACGACCCTGGAGTTCTCTCTCGCCTTTCCCGTGAGAGCGCGTCCTCTTGAGTGCGAGGGAACCGGGAATTCTTTCCCGACGACACAGGGAAAGGATCCTCCTCTCGAGTAAGGAAACGGAAAACGGGCTCCTCTGGATGTGGGGGGGAACTCTCGTGCTTCTCTCGAGTGGAGACGGGTATGTTTGGGGCTCTCTTGAGTTGCAGCAAGGGTGTGAAGGACGTTTGGAATTCCAGAGGTTAGGTGTGATTAGCCTCTGAGCCTCAGCGGAAATGGGCGCTCATCTCGCGTGGCTGGAGGAGAACTCCTGGATTTTCTCGAGTTGGGCAGGTGCTGCTGCGACTTATGATGGGGAGCGCAGGGAACCGCTCTGGTGGCTTCAGGAAAAGGCCAGTCCATGCGATTTGTTCGGGGCCTCTTGGAATTCCTGCTCCGTCGATGGCCGGGGCCTAAGACCTTGTGTGGAGTCGGTTGGCGCGGAGACCTGAGGATTCCTCATGCCAGTGGGCTGACATGGACATCTTGGGAAACTGTTCTGGAGTCTCCCTGGGAGTCAGTCTCGTCTCGGTGGGGCATGCACGTGCGCTTTCCTCCGGGAGTGTAGCAGAAGTGTCACGCTTCGCCTTCGCGTGGATCAAGGATTGTGGCTTCCTGGCTTTCCCAGCTCGAGGCTTTCGCCACGAGGCTTTCGCCACAGCGGCTGTCCCAGGTGCCGCTTCATGTGAGTCGATCCCGCTTGAAAGTCGAGGCAGTGCAGGGAAAATAGGTTTCCCTGGAAGGGACTGAGACATCTGATTGTCTCTGGGGATGGTGGACGACGCTTGGAGTTCCTCTCGCCTTTCCTGTGAGAGCCCTCCCTCTTCAGAATGCGCACGGGAATCCGGGAATATCTTTCCCGACCCGCAGGGAAGGAGTGATCCCTCCTCTCGAGGCTAGGAGGCAGAAAACGGGGCTCCTCTGGATGTGGCGGGACTCTCGTGTTCTCCTCTTCGAGTGAGATGGGTATGTCGGGGAACTCTCTTGAGTTGGCAGCAAGGTTGTGAAGGACCCTTTGGAAGTTTCAGAGGTTAGGTGTGATTAGCCTCGAGACGCCTCAGCGAAAAATGGGCGCTCATCTATCGCTTGAAGGGGAGAACCTCCTGGATTTTCTCGAGTTGCGAGCAGGTGCTCTCCGACTTACGACGTGGACCCTCAGGGACGCCGCTCTAGTGCCCTCAGAAAGGCGAGTCCGCGATGCGAGTTGCTCGGCCTCTCAGGATTGCTCTCCCCGTCTATGGCCGGTGCGTAGAACTTGTGTGGAGTCGGTGCCGGACGGTGAGCATTCTATCTCCAGTGCTGAACTGGATCTTTGGGGTACTTCTGGAGTCTCCTCAGGGGAGTTAGTCGTCGTCTGAGTGGGGCATGCAAGTGAGCTTTCCTCCCGAGCTGTAGCAGCAGTGTCACGCTCCCTTCGCGAGGATGCAAGGGATCTGTGGCTTTCCTCAAGGCTTTCCCGCGATGCTTTCGCGCACGAGGGTTTCCACAGGGCTGTCCCACGTGCCACCGTGGTGTGAGTCGATCCTCGCTTGAAAGTGGAGGCAGTGCAGGGAAAACAGGTTTCGCCTGAATGGACTGAGACAATCTGGGGACGTCTGGGAAATGGTGGCACGCCCTGGAGTTCCCTCGCCTTTCTGTGTTGAGGCGCCTCTCTGAGTTTGGCGACGGAATGCCGGGGCATTCTTTCGAACAACAGGGAAAGGATCCACTCCTCTTCGAGCTAGGAGGGGGAATCGGGGCTCCTCTGAATGTGGGCGGGACTCTGATGCTTCCTCGAGTGGAGACGGGTATGTTTGGGATCTTCTTGAGTTGCCAGCACAGGGTGTGAAGGACCCTTTGTAAGGTCCCAAGAGGTTAGGTGTGATTAAGCCTTAGACACCTCAGTGGAAATGGTCCTCAATCACTCGCGCTGGAAGGGAGAACCTCCTGGATTTTCTCAAGTTGCGGCAGTTGCTCTCTACCGACGACGGGGCGCCTCAGGGACCCGCTCTGGTGGCTCAGGAAAGGCCCAGTCCCCATGTAAGTTGTACGGGATCTCTCGGATTCGCTCTCCGACGGAATGCGAGCGATTGCTTTCCCGTCGACCACGCAGGGAAACGATACCTCTCTCGAGCTAGGAACGGAAAGCGGGGCTCTCTGGATGTGGGCTGGGAAATTATCGTGTCTCTCGAGTGGGACGAGCGGTATGTTGGGCATCTTCTGGAGTTGGCAGCAAGTCGGTGTGAGGACCTTTGGGAAATTTCCAGACTTTAGGTGTGATATGGACCTCGAGCTCGCTCAGACCGGAAATGGGCTCATCTCGCGGGTGGAGGGGAGAACCTCCTGGTTTTCTTCGACTTGGGGGGCAGGTGGGCTCTCGACTTATGATTGGGGACAACAGGGACCCGCTCG
>NW_017212291.1:0-16760 GCF_001704415.2 Capra hircus
TGCCTTGCCTTTGCACTTAGGTCCCAAGCGTCCTTGAGGAGGGCTTAGGGGCTGGTGGGTTGCACACTGCCAAGGGCTCCAGCAGTGAAAGCTCTGTCAGAGGGAAGCGAAGGGCAACAGCAGGGCTCCTTCAGCGGTTCCTTGGCCGCCCAGACAAAGCTCCGCACGGAGAGCACCAGGTTCCAAGGGCCCCTGGCTGGGTTTTGCATCCCCACACACCAGAGGCTGACTCCGTGGGTGCCTAGAAAGTGTGTGACAGACGTAGGTTCCCTAGCACTCTCCTCCCCAGCAGAGACATGTGCAGGTGGTTGGGGCCTTATCCTGCGTGTCTGGGTTCCCGCCCACAGCCCCAACTCAGGGGAAGCAGCCCCTGAGGCAAGACCTGCTGGAGGAGCCCTGCGCCCCCGCCTGATAGGCGAGTGCACAGCCAGCAGGAAGCGAGCCTCCTCGGGAGAAGAGGAGGCAGCCAGCCCAGTCAAGAGGAAAGCCCTGCTTGCACGGAGCTAAGTGGGCCTCCAGTACGGCAGAGCTCTAGCTCTGCTCAGAGCCCCGATCTGGCAGAGTTTCTGGCGCGAGGCTGCTCGGCCGGGGCTCGCCTTGCCCAGACTTGCCTTGCTTTTAGGCTCCCTCCCCAGGAAGGAGCTGTCTGAGCGAGCCTGGGAGACGCCACTGGTGCCTTCCTTGCCTCAGCTCCAATCCTGCCTTGCCTTTGCATAGGTGCCAGCGTGGTTGGGGAGGGCTTAGGGGTGGTGGGTTGCACACTGCCAAGGGCTTCAGCAGTGAGAGCTCTGTCAGAGGGAAGGGAAGGGCAACTGCAGGGCTCCTCCAGCGGTTTCTAGGCCGCCTAGAATCAGCGCCGCACCGAGAGCACCAGGCTCCCAGGGCCCCTGGCTGGGGTTTTCAGCCCCGCACACACGGAGGCTGATTCCTTGGGTGCCCAGAAAGTGTATGACAGACGTAGGTTCCCTAGCACTCTCCTCCCAGCAGAGACATGTGCAGGTGGTTTGGGGCCTGATCCTGCGTGTCTGGGTTCCTGCCCACAGCCCCAACTCAGGGGAAGCAGCCCCTGAGGCAAGACCTGCTGGAGGAGCCCTGCGCCCCCGCCTGATAGGCGAGTGCACAGCCAGCAGGGAAGCGAGCTCTCGGGGGAAGAGGAGGCAGCCAGCCCCGTCAAGTGAAAGCCCTGCTTGCACGGAGCTAAGTGCGCCTCCAGTACGGCAGAGCTCTAGCTCTGCTCAGAGCCCGATCTGGCAGAGTTCCTGGCGCGAGGCTGCTCTGCCGGGGCTAGCCTTGCCCAGACTTGCCTTGCTTTTAGGCTGCCTCCCAGGAAGGAGCAGGCAGCAGGAGCCTGGGAGTCGCCACTGGCGCCTTTCTTGCCTCAGCTCCAATCCTGCCTTGCCTTTGCACTTAGGTCCCAGCGTCCTTAAGGAGGGCTTAGGGGCTGGTGGGTTGCACACTGCCAAGGGCTCCAGCAGTGAGAAGCTCTGTCAGAGGGAAGGGAAGGGCAACTGCAGGGCTCCTCCAGCGGTTCTTGGCCGCCCAGATCAGCGCCGCACGGAGAGCACCAGGCTCCCAGGCCCCTGGCTGGGGGTTTTCAGCCCCGCACACACGGAGGCTGATTCCTTGGGTGCCCAGAAAGTGTATGACAGACGTAGGTTCCCTAGCACTCTCCTCCCCAGCAGAGACATGTGCAGGTGGTTGGGGCCTGATCCTGCGTGTCTGGGTTCCTGCCCACAGCCCCAACTCAGGGGAAGCAGCCCCTGAGGCAAGACCTGCTGGAGGAGCCCTGCCCCGCCTGATAGGCGAGTGCACAGCCAGCAGGGAAGCGAGCCTCCTCGGGAAGAGGAGGCAGCCAGCCCGTCAAGTTGAAAGCCCTGCTTGCACGGAGCTAAGTGCGCCTCCAGTACGGCAGAGCTCTAGCTCTGCTCAGAGCCCCGATCTGGCAGAGTTCCTGGCGCGAGGCTGCTCTGCCGGGGGCTAGCCTTGCCCAGACTTGCCTTGCTTTTAGGCTGCCTCTCCAGGAAGGAGCAGGCAGCAGGAGCCTGGGAGTCGCCACTGGCGCCTTTCTTGCCTCAGCTCCAATCCTGCCTTGCCTTTGCACTTAGGTCCCAGTCCTCCTTAAGGAGAGCTTAGGGGCTGGTGGGTTGCACACTGCCAAGGGCTCCAGCAGTGAGAATTCTGTCAGAGGGAAGGGAAGGGCAACTGCAGGGCTCCTCCAGCGGTTGCTTGGCCGCCCAGATCAGCGCCACACGGAGAGCACCAGGCTCCCAGGCCCCTGGCTGGGGTTTTCAGCCCCGCACACACGGAGGCTGATTCCTTGGGTGCCCAGAAAGTGTATGACAGACGTAGGTTCCCTAGCACTCTCCTCCCCAGCAGAGACATGTGCAGGTGTTGGGGCCTGATCCTGCGTGTCTGGGTTCCTGCCACAGCCCCAACTCAGGGGAAGCAGCCCCTGAGGCAAGACCTGCTGGAGAGCCCTGCGCCCCCGCCTGATAGGCGAGTGCACAGCCAGCAGGGAAGCGAGCCTCCTCGGGGAAGAGGAGGCAGCAAGTCCCCGTCAAGCTGAAATCCCTGCTTACACGAAGCTAAGTGCGACTCCAGTACGGCAGATCTCTAGCTCTGTTCAGAGGCCCGATCTGGCAGAGTTCCTGGCACAAGATGCTCTGCCATAGGCGAGCCTTGCGCAGACTTGCCTTGCTTTAAGGCTCCCTCCCCAGGAAGGAGCAGGCTGTGTGAGGCTCGGAAACGCCACTGGCGCCTTCCTGGCTTCAGCTCTACCCCTGCCTTGCCTTTGCACTTAGGTCCCAAGCGTCCTTGAGGAGGGCTTAGGGGCTGGTGGGTTGCACACTGCCAAGGGCTCCAGCAGTGAAAGCTCTGTCAGAGGGAAGCGAAGGGCAACAGCAGGGCTCCTTCAGCGGTTCCTTGGCCGCCCAGACAAAGCTCCGCACGGAGAGCACCAGGTTCCAGGGCCCCTGGCTGGTTTTGCATCCCCACACTCCCAGAGGCTGACTCCGTGGGTGCCTAGAAAGTGTGTGAGAGACGTAGGTTCCCTAGCACTCTCCTCCCCAGCAGAGACATGTGCAGGTGGTTGGGGCCTTATCCTGCGTGTCTGGGTTCCGCCCACAGCCCAACTCAGGGGAAGCAGCCCCTGAGGCAAGACCTGCTGGAGGAGCCCTGCGCCCCGCCTGATAGGCGAGAGCACAGCCAGCAGCGAGCCTCCTCGGGAAGAGGAGGCAGCCGAGCCCAGTCAAAGAGGAAAGCCCTGCTTGCACGGAGCTAAGTGCGCCTCCAGTACGGCAGAGCTCTAGCTCTGCTCAGAGCCCCGATCTGGCAGAGTTTCTGGCGCGAGGCTGCTCTGCCGGGGGCTCGCCTTGCCCAGACTTGCCTTGCTTTTAGGCTCCCTCCCCAGGAAGGAGCTGTCTGAGCGAGCCTGGGAGACGCCACTGGCGCCTTCCTTGCCTCAGCTCCAATCCTGCCTTGCCTTTGCACATAGGGCCAGCTTAGGGGTGGTGGGTTGCACACTGCCAAGGCTTCAGCAGTGAGAGCTCTGTCAGAGGGAAGGGAAGGGCAACTGCAGGGCTCCTCCAGCGGTTTCTCCAGAATCAGCGCCGCACGAGAGCACCAGGCTCCCAGGGCCCCTGGCTGGGGTTTTCAGCCCCGCACACACGGAGGCTGATTCCTTGGGTGCCCAGAAAGTGTATGACAGACGTAGGTTCCCTAGCACTCTCCTCCCCAGCAGAGACATGTGCAGGTGGTTGGGGCCTGATCCTGCGTGTCTGGGTTCCTGCCCACAGCCCCAACTCAGGGGAAGCAGCCCCTGAGGCAAGACCTGCTGGAGGAGCCCTGCGCCCCCGCCTGATAGGCGAGTGCACAGCCAGCAGGGAAGCGAGCCTCCTCGGGGGAAGAGGAGGCAGCCCAGCCCCGTCAAGCTGAAAGCCCTGCTTGCACGGAAGCTAAGTGCGCCTCCAGTACGGCAGAGCTCTAGCTCTGCTCAGAGCCCGATCTGGCAGAGTTCCTGGCGCGAGGCTGCTCTGGGCTAGCCTTGCCCAGACTTGCCTTGCTTTTAGGCTCCCTCCCAGGAAGGAGCAGGCCAGGAGCCTGGGAACGCCACTGGCGCCTTTCTTGCCTCAGCTCCAATCCTGCCTTGCCTTTGCACTTAGGTCCCAGCGTCCTTGAGGAGGCTTAGGGGCTGGTGGGTTGCACACTGCCAAGGGCTCCAGCAGTGAAGCTCTGTCAGAGGGAAGCGAAGGGCAACTGCAGGGCTCCTCAGCGGTTCCTTGGCCGCCCAGATCAGCTCCGCACGGAGAGCACCAGGTTCCCAGGGCCCCTGGCTGGGTTTTCAGCCCCGCACACACGGAGGCTGACTCCTTGGGTGCCCAGAAAGTGTATGACAGACGTAGGTTCCCTAGCACTCTCCTCCCCAGCAGAGACATGTGCAGGTGGTTGGGGCCTGATCCTGCGTGTCTGGGTTCCGCCCACAGCCCCAACTCAGGGGAAGCAGCCCCTGAGGCAAGACCTGCTGGAGGAGCCCTGCGCCCCCCGCCTGATAGGCGAGAGCACAGCCAGCAGAAGCGAGCCTCCTCGGGAGAAGAGGAGGCAGCCGAGCCCAGTCAAGAGGAAAGCCCTGCTTGCACGGAGCTAAGTGGGCCTCCAGTACGGCAGAGCTCTAGCTCTGCTCAGAGCCCCGATCTGGCAGAGTTTCTGGCGCGAGGCTGCTCGGCCGGGGCTCGCCTTGCCCAGACTTGCCTTGCTTTTAGGCTCCCTCCCCAGGAAGGAGCTGTCTGAGCGAGCCTGGAGACGCCACTGGTGCCTTCCTTGCCTCAGCTCCAATCCTGCCTTGCCTTTGCACATAGGTGCCAGGCGTTTGGGAGGCTTAGGGGGGTGGTGGGTTGCACACTGCCAAGGGCTTCAGCAGTGAGAGCTCTGTCAGAGGGAAGGGAAGGGCAACTGCAGGGCTCCTCCAGCGGTTTCTAGGCCGCCTAGAATCAGCGCCGCACCGAGAGCACCAGGCTCCCAGGGCCCCTGGCTGGGGTTTTCAGCCCCGCACACACGGAGGCTGATTCCTTGGGTGCCCAGAAAGTGTATGACAGACGTAGGTTCCCTAGCACTCTCCTCCCCAGCAGAGACATGTGCAGGTGGTTGGGGCCTGATCCTGCGTGTCTGGGTTCCTGCCCACAGCCCCAACTCAGGGGAAGCAGCCCCTGAGGCAAGACCTGCTGGAGGAGCCCTGCGCCCCCGCCTGATAGGCGAGTGCACAGCCAGCAGGAAGCGAGCCTCCTCGGGGGAAGAGGAGGCAGCCCAGCCCCGTCAAGTTGAAAGCCCTGCTTGCACGGAGCTAAGTGCGCCTCCAGTACGGCAGAGCTCTAGCTCTGCTCAGAGCCCCGATCTGGCAGAGTTCCTGGCGCGAGGCTGCTCTGCCGGGGGCTAGCCTTGCCCAGACTTGCCTTGCTTTTAGGCTGCCTCTCCAGGAAGGAGCAGGCAGCAGGAGCCTGGGAGTCGCCACTGGCGCCTTCTTGCCTCAGCTCCAATCCTGCCTTGCCTTTGCACTTAGGTCCCAGTCCTCCTTAAGGAGAGCTTAGGGGCTGGTGGGTTGCACACTGCCAAGGGCTCCAGCAGTGAGAATTCTGTCAGAGGGAAGGAAGGGCAACTGCAGGGCTCCTCCAGCGGTTGCTTGGCCGCCCAGATCAGCGCCACACGGAGAGCACCAGGCTCCCAGGGCCCCTGGCTGGGTTTTCAGCCCCGCACACACGGAGGCTGATTCCTTGGGTGCCCAGAAAGTGTATGACAGACGTAGGTTCCCTAGCACTCTCCTCCCCAGCAGAGACATGTGCAGGTGTTTGGGGCCTGATCCTGCGTGTCTGGGTTCCTGCCCACAGCCCCAACTCAGGGGAAGCAGCCCCTGAGGCAAGACCTGCTGGAGGAGCCCTGCGCCCCCGCCTGATAGGCGAGTGCACAGCCAGCAGGGAAGCGAGCCTCCTCGGGGGAAGAGGAGGCAGCAAGTCCCCGTCAAGCTGAAATCCCTGCTTACACGAAGCTAAGTGCGACTCCAGTACGGCAGATCTCTAGCTCTGTTCAGAGGCCCGATCTGGCAGAGTTCCTGGCACCAAGATGCTCTGCCATAGGCGAGCCTTGCGCAGACTTGCCTTGCTTTAAGGCTCCCTCCCCAGGAAGGAGCAGGCTGTGTGAGGGGAAACGCCACTGGCGCCTTCCTGGCTTCAGCTCTACCCCTGCCTTGCCTTTGCACTTAGGTCCCAAGCGTCCTTGAGGAGGGCTTAGGGGCTGGTGGGTTGCACACTGCCAAGGGCTCCAGCAGTGAAAGCTCTGTCAGAGGGAAGCGAAGGGCAACAGCAGGGCTCCTTCAGCGGTTCCTTGGCCGCCCAGACAAAGCTCCGCACGGAGAGCACCAGGTTCCAAGGGCCCCTGGCTGGGTTTTGCATCCCCACACTCCCAGAGGCTGACTCCGTGGGTGCCTAGAAAGTGTGTGAGAGACGTAGGTTCCCTAGCACTCTCCTCCCCAGCAGAGACATGTGCAGGTGGTTGGGGCCTTATCCTGCGTGTCTGGGTTCCCGCCCACAGCCCAACTCAGGGGAAGCAGCCCCTGAGGCAAGACCTGCTGGAGGAGCCCTGCGCGCCCGCCTGATAGGCGAGAGCACAGCCAGCAGTGTAGCGAGCCTCCTCGGGAGAAGAGGAGGCAGCCGAGCCCAGTCAAGAGGAAAGCCCTGCTTGCACGGAGCTAAGTGGCCTCCAGTACGGCAGAGCTCTAGCTCTGCTCAGAGCCCCGATCTGGCAGAGTTTCTGGCGCGAGGCTGCTCGGCCGGGGGCTCGCCTTGCCCAGACTTGCCTTGCTTTTAGGCTCCCTCCCCAGGAAGGAGCTGTCTGAGCGAGCCTGGGAGACGCCACTGGTGCCTTCCTTGCCTCAGCTCCAATCCTGCCTTGCCTTTGCACATAGGTGCCAGGCGTGTTGGGGAGGCTTAGGGGGTGGTGGGTTGCACACTGCCAAGGGCTTCAGCAGTGAGAGCTCTGTCAGAGGGAAGGGAAGGGCAACTGCAGGGCTCCTCCAGCGGTTTCTAGGCCGCCTAGAATCAGCGCCGCACCGAGAGCACCAGGCTCCCAGGGCCCCTGGCTGGGGTTTTCAGCCCCGCACACACGGAGGCTGATTCCTTGGGTGCCCAGAAAGTGTATGACAGACGTAGGTTCCCTAGCACTCTCCTCCCCAGCAGAGACATGTGCAGGTGGTTGGGGCCTGATCCTGCGTGTCTGGGTTCCTGCCCACAGCCCCAACTCAGGGGAAGCAGCCCCTGAGGCAAGACCTGCTGGAGGAGCCCTGCGCCCCCGCCTGATAGGCGAGTGCACAGCCAGCAGGGAAGCGAGCCTCCTCGGGGGAAGAGGAGGCAGCCCAGCCCCGTCAAGTTGAAAGCCCTGCTTGCACGGAGCTAAGTGCGCCTCCAGTACGGCAGAGCTCTAGCTCTGCTCAGAGCCCCGATCTGGCAGAGTTCCTGGCGCGAGGCTGCTCTGCCGGGGCTAGCCTTGCCCAGACTTGCCTTGCTTTTAGGCTGCCTCTCCAGGAAGGAGCAGGCAGCAGGAGCCTGGGAGTCGCCACTGGCGCCTTTCTTGCCTCAGCTCCAATCCTGCCTTGCCTTTGCACTTAGGTCCCAGTCCTCCTTAAGGAGAGCTTAGGGGCTGGTGGGTTGCACACTGCCAAGGGCTCCAGCAGTGAGAATTCTGTCAGAGGGAAGGGAAGGGCAACTGCAGGGCTCCTCCAGCGGTTGCTTGGCCGCCCAGATTCAGCGCCACACGGAGAGCACCAGGCTCCCAGGGCCCCTGGCTGGGTTTTCAGCCCCGCACACACGGAGGCTGATTCCTTGGGTGCCCAGAAAGTGTATGACAGACGTAGGTTCCCTAGCACTCTCCTCCCCAGCAGAGACATGTGCAGGTGTTTGGGGCCTGATCCTGCGTGTCTGGGTTCCTGCCCACAGCCCCAACTCAGGGGAAGCAGCCCCTGAGGCAAGACCTGCTGGAGGAGCCCTGCGCCCCCGCCTGATAGGCGAGTGCACAGCCAGCAGGGAAGCGAGCCTCCTCGGGGAAGAGGAGGCAGCAAGTCCCCGTCAAGCTGAAATCCCTGCTTACACGAAGCTAAGTGACTCCAGTACGGCAGATCTCTAGCTCTGTTCAGAGGCCCGATCTGGCAGAGTTCCTGGCACCAAGATGCTCTGCCATAGGCGAGCCTTGCGCAGACTTGCCTTGCTTTAAGGCTCCCTCCCCAGGAAGGAGCAGGCTGTGTGAGGCTCGGAAACGCCACTGGCGCCTTCCTGGCTTCAGCTCTACCCCTGCCTTGCCTTTGCACTTAGGTCCCAAGCGTCCTTGAGGAGGGCTTAGGGGCTGGTGGGTTGCACACTGCCAAGGGCTCCAGCAGTGAAAGCTCTGTCAGAGGGAAGCGAAGGGCAACAGCAGGGCTCCTTCAGCGGTTCCTTGGCCGCCCAGACAAAGCTCCGCACGGAGAGCACCAGGTTCCAAGGCCCCTGGCTGGGTTTTGCATCCCCACACTCCCAGAGGCTGACTCCGTGGGTGCCTAGAAAGTGTGTGAGAGACGTAGGTTCCCTAGCACTCTCCTCCCCAGCAGAGACATGTGCAGGTTTGGGGCCTTATCCTGCGTGTCTGGGTTCCCGCCCACAGCCTCAACTCAGGGGAAGCAGCCCCTGAGGCAAGACCTGCTGGAGGAGCCCTGCGCGCCCGCCTGATAGGCGAGAGCACAGCCAGCAGTGTAGCGAGCCTCCTCGGGAAGAGGAGGCAGCCGAGCCCAGTCAAGAGGAAAGCCCTGCTTGCACGGAGCTAAGTGGGCCTCCAGTACGGCAGAGCTCTAGCTCTGCTCAGAGCCCCGATCTGGCAGAGTTTCTGGCGCGAGGCTGCTCGGCCGGGGGCTCGCCTTGCCCAGACTTGCCTTGCTTTTAGGCTCCCTCCCCAGGAAGGAGCTGTCTGAGCGAGCCTGGGAGACGCCACTGGTGCCTTCCTTGCCTCAGCTCCAATCCTGCCTTGCCTTTGCACATAGGTGCCAGGCGTCGTTGGGAGGCTTAGGGGTGGTGGGTTGCACACTGCCAAGGGCTTCAGCAGTGAGAGCTCTGTCAGAGGGAAGGAAGGGCAACTGCAGGGCTCCTCCAGCGGTTTCTAGGCCGCCTAGAATCAGCGCCGCACGAGAGCACCAGGCTCCCAGGGCCCCTGGCTGGGTTTTCAGCCCCGCACACACGGAGGCTGATTCCTTGGGTGCCCAGAAAGTGTATGACAGACGTAGGTTCCCTAGCACTCTCCTCCCCAGCAGACATGTGCAGGTGTTTGGGGCCTGATCCTGCGTGTCTGGGTTCCTGCCCACAGCCCCAACTCAGGGGAAGCAGCCCCTGAGGCAAGACCTGCTGGAGGAGCCCTGCGCCCCCGCCTGATAGGCGAGTGCACAGCCAGCAGGGAAGCGAGCCTCCTCGGGGGAAGAGGAGGCAGCCCAGCCCCGTCAAGTTGAAAGCCCTGCTTGCACGGAGCTAAGTGCGCCTCCAGTACGGCAGAGCTCTAGCTCTGCTCAGAGCCCCGATCTGGCAGAGTTCCTGGCGCGAGGCTGCTCTGCCGGGGCTAGCCTTGCCCAGACTTGCCTTGCTTTTAGGCTGCCTCTCCAGGAAGGAGCAGGCAGCAGGAGCCTGGGAGTCGCCACTGGCTTCTTGCCTCAGCTCCAATCCTGCCTTGCCTTTGCACTTAGGTCCCAGTCCTCCTTAAGGAGAGCTTAGGGGCTGGTGGGTTGCACACTGCCAAGGGCTCCAGCAGTGAGAATTCTGTCAGAGGGAAGGGAAGGGCAACTGCAGGGCTCCTCCAGCGGTTGCTTGGCCGCCCAGATTCAGCGCCACACGGAGAGCACCAGGCTCCCAGGGCCCCTGGCTGGGGTTTTCAGCCCCGCACACACGGAGGCTGATTCCTTGGGTGCCCAGAAAGTGTATGACAGACGTAGGTTCCCTAGCACTCTCCTCCCCAGCAGAGACATGTGCAGGTGTTTGGGGCCTGATCCTGCGTGTCTGGGTTCCTGCCCACAGCCCCAACTCAGGGGAAGCAGCCCCTGAGGCAAGACCTGCTGGAGGAGCCCTGCGCCCCCGCCTGATAGGCGAGTGCACAGCCAGCAGGGAAGCGAGCCTCCTCGGGGAAGAGGAGGCAGCAAGTCCCCGTCAAGCTGAAATCCCTGCTTACACGAAGCTAAGTGCGACTCCAGTACGGCAGATCTCTAGCTCTGTTCAGAGGCCCGATCTGGCAGAGTTCCTGGCACCAAGATGCTCTGCCATAGGCGAGCCTTGCGCAGACTTGCCTTGCTTTAAGGCTCCCTCCCCAGGAAGGAGCAGGCTGTGTGAGGCTCGGAAACGCCACTGGCGCCTTCCTGGCTTCAGCTCTACCCCTGCCTTGCCTTTGCACTTAGGTCCCAAGCGTCCTTGAGGAGGGCTTAGGGGCTGGTGGGTTGCACACTGCCAAGGGCTCCAGCAGTGAAAGCTCTGTCAGAGGGAAGCGAAGGGCAACAGCAGGGCTCCTTCAGCGGTTCCTTGGCCGCCCAGACAAAGCTCCGCACGGAGAGCACCAGGTTCCAAGGGCCCCTGGCTGGGTTTTGCATCCCCACACTCCAGAGGCTGACTCCGTGGGTGCCTAGAAAGTGTGTGAGAGACGTAGGTTCCCTAGCACTCTCCTCCCCAGCAGAGACATGTGCAGGTGGTTGGGGCCTGATCCTGCGTGTCTGGGTTCCCGCCCACAGCCTCAACTCAGGGGAAGCAGCCCCTGAGGCAAGACCTGCTGGAGGAGCCCTGCGCGCCCGCCTGATAGGCGAGAGCACAGCCAGCAGTGTAGCGAGCCTCCTCGGGAGAGAGGAGGCAGCCGAGCCCAGTCAAGAGGAAAGCCCTGCTTGCACGGAGCTAAGTGGGCCTCCAGTACGGCAGAGCTCTAGCTCTGCTCAGAGCCCCGATCTGGCAGAGTTTCTGGCGCGAGGCTGCTCGGCCGGGGCTCGCCTTGCCCAGACTTGCCTTGCTTTTAGGCTCCCTCCCCAGGAAGGAGCTGTCTGAGCGAGCCTGGGAGACGCCACTGGTGCCTTCCTTGCCTCAGCTCCAATCCTGCCTTGCCTTTGCACATAGGTGCCAGGCGTCGTTGGGGAGGGCTTAGGGGGTGGTGGGTTGCACACTGCCAAGGGCTTCAGCAGTGAGAGCTCTGTCAGAGGGAAGGGAAGGGCAACTGCAGGGCTCCTCCAGCGGTTTCTAGGCCGCCTAGAATCAGCGCCGCACCGAGAGCACCAGGCTCCCAGGGCCCCTGGCTGGGGTTTTCAGCCCCGCACACACGGAGGCTGATTCCTTGGGTGCCCAGAAAGTGTATGACAGACGTAGGTTCCCTAGCACTCTCCTCCCCAGCAGAGACATGTGCAGGTGGTTGGGGCCTGATCCTGCGTGTCTGGGTTCCTGCCCACAGCCCCAACTCAGGGGAAGCAGCCCCTGAGGCAAGACCTGCTGGAGGAGCCCTGCGCCCCCGCCTGATAGGCGAGTGCACAGCCAGCAGGGAAGCGAGCCTCCTCGGGGAAGAGGAGGCAGCCCAGCCCCGTCAAGTTGAAAGCCCTGCTTGCACGGAGCTAAGTGCGCCTCCAGTACGGCAGAGCTCTAGCTCTGCTCAGAGCCCCGATCTGGCAGAGTTCCTGGCGCGAGGCTGCTCTGCCGGGGGCTAGCCTTGCCCAGACTTGCCTTGC
This sequence comes from Capra hircus, assembly GCF_001704415.2. Classification (NCBI taxonomy): domain Eukaryota; kingdom Metazoa; phylum Chordata; class Mammalia; order Artiodactyla; family Bovidae; genus Capra; species Capra hircus. The sequence goes on from NW_017212291.1 coordinate 11,738, forward strand.
TTTTAGGCTGCCTCTCCAGGAAGGAGCAGGCAGCAGGAGCCTGGGAGTCGCCACTGGCGCCTTTCTTGCCTCAGCTCCAATCCTGCCTTGCCTTTGCACTTAGGTCCCAGTCCTCCTTAAGGAGAGCTTAGGGGCTGGTGGGTTGCACACTGCCAAGGGCTCCAGCAGTGAGAATTCTGTCAGAGGGAAGGGAAGGGCAACTGCAGGGCTCCTCCAGCGGTTGCTTGGCCGCCCAGATTCAGCGCCACACGGAGAGCACCAGGCTCCCAGGGCCCCTGGCTGGGGTTTTCAGCCCCGCACACACGGAGGCTGATTCCTTGGGTGCCCAGAAAGTGTATGACAGACGTAGGTTCCCTAGCACTCTCCTCCCCAGCAGAGACATGTGCAGGTGTTTGGGGCCTGATCCTGCGTGTCTGGGTTCCTGCCCACAGCCCCAACTCAGGGGAAGCAGCCCCTGAGGCAAGACCTGCTGGAGGAGCCCTGCGCCCCGCCTGATAGGCGAGTGCACAGCCAGCAGGGAAGCGAGCCTCCTCGGGGGAAGAGGAGGCAGCAAGTCCCCGTCAAGCTGAAATCCCTGCTTACACGAAGCTAAGTGCGACTCCAGTACGGCAGATCTCTAGCTCTGTTCAGAGGCCCGATCTGGCAGAGTTCCTGGCACCAAGATGCTCTGCCATAGGCGAGCCTTGCGCAGACTTGCCTTGCTTTAAGGCTCCCTCCCCAGGAAGGAGCAGGCTGTGTGAGGCTCGGAAACGCCACTGGCGCCTTCCTGGCTTCAGCTCTACCCCTGCCTTGCCTTTGCACTTAGGTCCCAAGCGTCCTTGAGGAGGGCTTAGGGGCTGGTGGGTTGCACACTGCCAAGGGCTCCAGCAGTGAAAGCTCTGTCAGAGGGAAGCGAAGGGCAACAGCAGGGCTCCTTCAGCGGTTCCTTGGCCGCCCAGACAAAGCTCCGCACGGAGAGCACCAGGTTCCAAGGGCCCCTGGCTGGGTTTTGCATCCCCACACTCCCAGAGGCTGACTCCGTGGGTGCCTAGAAAGTGTGTGAGAGACGTAGGTTCCCTAGCACTCTCCTCCCCAGCAGAGACATGTGCAGGTGGTTGGGGCCTTATCCTGCGTGTCTGGGTTCCCGCCCACAGCCTCAACTCAGGGGAAGCAGCCCCTGAGGCAAGACCTGCTGGAGGAGCCCTGCGCGCCCGCCTGATAGGCGAGAGCACAGCCAGCAGTGTAGCGAGCCTCCTCGGGAGAAGAGGAGGCAGCCGAGCCCAGTCAAGAGGAAAGCCCTGCTTGCACGGAGCTAAGTGGGCCTCCAGTACGGCAGAGCTCTAGCTCTGCTCAGAGCCCCGATCTGGCAGAGTTTCTGGCGCGAGGCTGCTCGGCCGGGGGCTCGCCTTGCCCAGACTTGCCTTGCTTTTAGGCTCCCTCCCCAGGAAGGAGCTGTCTGAGCGAGCCTGGGAGACGCCACTGGTGCCTTCCTTGCCTCAGCTCCAATCCTGCCTTGCCTTTGCACATAGGTGCCAGGCGTCGTTGGGGAGGGCTTAGGGGGTGGTGGGTTGCACACTGCCAAGGGCTTCAGCAGTGAGAGCTCTGTCAGAGGGAAGGGAAGGGCAACTGCAGGGCTCCTCCAGCGGTTTCTAGGCCGCCTAGAATCAGCGCCGCACCGAGAGCACCAGGCTCCCAGGGCCCCTGGCTGGGGTTTTCAGCCCCGCACACACGGAGGCTGATTCCTTGGGTGCCCAGAAAGTGTATGACAGACGTAGGTTCCCTAGCACTCTCCTCCCCAGCAGAGACATGTGCAGGTGGTTGGGGCCTGATCCTGCGTGTCTGGGTTCCTGCCCACAGCCCCAACTCAGGGGAAGCAGCCCCTGAGGCAAGACCTGCTGGAGGAGCCCTGCGCCCCCGCCTGATAGGCGAGTGCACAGCCAGCAGGGAAGCGAGCCTCCTCGGGGGAAGAGGAGGCAGCCCAGCCCCGTCAAGTTGAAAGCCCTGCTTGCACGGAGCTAAGTGCGCCTCCAGTACGGCAGAGCTCTAGCTCTGCTCAGAGCCCCGATCTGGCAGAGTTCCTGGCGCGAGGCTGCTCTGCCGGGGGCTAGCCTTGCCCAGACTTGCCTTGCTTTTAGGCTGCCTCTCCAGGAAGGAGCAGGCAGCAGGAGCCTGGGAGTCGCCACTGGCGCCTTTCTTGCCTCAGCTCCAATCCTGCCTTGCCTTTGCACTTAGGTCCCAGTCCTCCTTAAGGAGAGCTTAGGGGCTGGTGGGTTGCACACTGCCAAGGGCTCCAGCAGTGAGAATTCTGTCAGAGGGAAGGGAAGGGCAACTGCAGGGCTCCTCCAGCGGTTGCTTGGCCGCCCAGATTCAGCGCCACACGGAGAGCACCAGGCTCCCAGGGCCCCTGGCTGGGGTTTTCAGCCCCGCACACACGGAGGCTGATTCCTTGGGTGCCCAGAAAGTGTATGACAGACGTAGGTTCCCTAGCACTCTCCTCCCCAGCAGAGACATGTGCAGGTGTTTGGGGCCTGATCCTGCGTGTCTGGGTTCCTGCCCACAGCCCCAACTCAGGGGAAGCAGCCCCTGAGGCAAGACCTGCTGGAGGAGCCCTGCGCCCCCGCCTGATAGGCGAGTGCACAGCCAGCAGGGAAGCGAGCCTCCTCGGGGGAAGAGGAGGCAGCAAGTCCCCGTCAAGCTGAAATCCCTGCTTACACGAAGCTAAGTGCGACTCCAGTACGGCAGATCTCTAGCTCTGTTCAGAGGCCCGATCTGGCAGAGTTCCTGGCACCAAGATGCTCTGCCATAGGCGAGCCTTGCGCAGACTTGCCTTGCTTTAAGGCTCCCTCCCCAGGAAGGAGCAGGCTGTGTGAGGCTCGGAAACGCCACTGGCGCCTTCCTGGCTTCAGCTCTACCCCTGCCTTGCCTTTGCACTTAGGTCCCAAGCGTCCTTGAGGAGGGCTTAGGGGCTGGTGGGTTGCACACTGCCAAGGGCTCCAGCAGTGAAAGCTCTGTCAGAGGGAAGCGAAGGGCAACAGCAGGGCTCCTTCAGCGGTTCCTTGGCCGCCCAGACAAAGCTCCGCACGGAGAGCACCAGGTTCCAAGGGCCCCTGGCTGGGTTTTGCATCCCCACACTCCCAGAGGCTGACTCCGTGGGTGCCTAGAAAGTGTGTGAGAGACGTAGGTTCCCTAGCACTCTCCTCCCCAGCAGAGACATGTGCAGGTGGTTGGGGCCTTATCCTGCGTGTCTGGGTTCCCGCCCACAGCCTCAACTCAGGGGAAGCAGCCCCTGAGGCAAGACCTGCTGGAGGAGCCCTGCGCGCCCGCCTGATAGGCGAGAGCACAGCCAGCAGTGTAGCGAGCCTCCTCGGGAGAAGAGGAGGCAGCCGAGCCCAGTCAAGAGGAAAGCCCTGCTTGCACGGAGCTAAGTGGCCTCCAGTACGGCAGAGCTCTAGCTCTGCTCAGAGCCCCGATCTGGCAGAGTTTCTGGCGCGAGGCTGCTCGGCCGGGGGCTCGCCTTGCCCAGACTTGCCTTGCTTTTAGGCTCCCTCCCCAGGAAGGAGCTGTCTGAGCGAGCCTGGGAGACGCCACTGGTGCCTTCCTTGCCTCAGCTCCAATCCTGCCTTGCCTTTGCACATAGGTGCCAGGCGTCGTTGGGGAGGGCTTAGGGGTGGTGGGTTGCACACTGCCAAGGGCTTCAGCAGTGAGAGCTCTGTCAGAGGGAAGGGAAGGGCAACTGCAGGGCTCCTCCAGCGGTTTCTAGGCCGCCTAGAATCAGCGCCGCACCGAGAGCACCAGGCTCCCAGGGCCCCTGGCTGGGGTTTTCAGCCCCGCACACACGGAGGCTGATTCCTTGGGTGCCCAGAAAGTGTATGACAGACGTAGGTTCCCTAGCACTCTCCTCCCCAGCAGAGACATGTGCAGGTGGTTGGGGCCTGATCCTGCGTGTCTGGGTTCCTGCCCACAGCCCCAACTCAGGGGAAGCAGCCCCTGAGGCAAGACCTGCTGGAGGAGCCCTGCGCCCCCGCCTGATAGGCGAGTGCACAGCCAGCAGGGAAGCGAGCCTCCTCGGGGGAAGAGGAGGCAGCCCAGCCCCGTCAAGTTGAAAGCCCTGCTTGCACGGAGCTAAGTGCGCCTCCAGTACGGCAGAGCTCTAGCTCTGCTCAGAGCCCCGATCTGGCAGAGTTCCTGGCGCGAGGCTGCTCTGCCGGGGGCTAGCCTTGCCCAGACTTGCCTTGCTTTTAGGCTGCCTCTCCAGGAAGGAGCAGGCAGCAGGAGCCTGGGAGTCGCCACTGGCGCCTTTCTTGCCTCAGCTCCAATCCTGCCTTGCCTTTGCACTTAGGTCCCAGTCCTCCTTAAGGAGAGCTTAGGGGCTGGTGGGTTGCACACTGCCAAGGGCTCCAGCAGTGAGAATTCTGTCAGAGGGAAGGGAAGGGCAACTGCAGGGCTCCTCCAGCGGTTGCTTGGCCGCCCAGATTCAGCGCCACACGGAGAGCACCAGGCTCCCAGGCCCCTGGCTGGGGTTTTCAGCCCCGCACACACGGAGGCTGATTCCTTGGGTGCCCAGAAAGTGTATGACAGACGTAGGTTCCCTAGCACTCTCCTCCCCAGCAGAGACATGTGCAGGTGTTTGGGGCCTGATCCTGCGTGTCTGGGTTCCTGCCCACAGCCCCAACTCAGGGGAAGCAGCCCCTGAGGCAAGACCTGCTGGAGGAGCCCTGCGCCCCCGCCTGATAGGCGAGTGCACAGCCAGCAGGGAAGCGAGCCTCCTCGGGGGAAGAGGAGGCAGCAAGTCCCCGTCAAGCTGAAATCCCTGCTTACACGAAGCTAAGTGCGACTCCAGTACGGCAGATCTCTAGCTCTGTTCAGAGGCCCGATCTGGCAGAGTTCCTGGCACCAAGATGCTCTGCCATAGGCGAGCCTTGCGCAGACTTGCCTTGCTTTAAGGCTCCCCCCCAGGAAGGAGCAGGCTGTGTGAGGCTCGGAAACGCCACTGGCGCCTACCCCTGCCTTGCCTTTGCACTTAGGTCCCAAGCGTCCTTGAGGA
>NW_017212292.1:0-16760 GCF_001704415.2 Capra hircus
TAGGCTGTATTCGGGGAAACTTCTGATGTTCGCTAAGGGTGTTGAAGACCCTCTTGACATTTCCCAAGATGTAGGTGCTTTGCCTGCGAGACGCACCATCGAAAATGGGCCTCATCTCGCACTGAGGAGGAAACCCTGTGAATTTATCCGAGTTGCGGAGGTCCATCACGACTAACGCCGGGGACCACAGGATTCCCTCTGGTGGCTCGAGAGGAAGGCCAGTCCCCATGAGGAGTTGCTCCGGGGGCCTCTCAGATTCCTCTCCCGTCCGATGCCATGCCTATGATCTGTGGGTGATTCGCGTGCCAACCTGAGAATTCCTCTCCAGTGCTGAACAATGGATTTGATACTTCTGGAGTCTCCCAGGAGTCCAGTCCTCGTCCCTCGAGTGGCATGACTACGCATTCCCTCCATCCTGTAGCAACAGGTGCGCTGCCTTCGCTGCGATCATATGTATTGTGGCTTTAGACTCCGAGCTTTTCCCAGGAGCTTCGTCCAACGACGCTTTCCCACAGGGGCCTGTTCCACGTGCCACCGTGGGTGAGTCGATCCTGGACTTGAAAGTCGAGGCAGTGCAGGACAAAAACAGTTTCCCTGAGATTGAATGAGAACTTGGGGATCAGGTGAATGGTGCAACGGACCTGAGAGTTCTCTTCGCCTTTCCTTGTCGGAGATCGGCCTTCCGCTTGAAGATGCGACGGAAATCGGAGAATTCTTTCCGAACCGACGCAGTAGGTCAAAATCCCACCTCTACGAGCGTAGCGGCGGAAACTGGCCCTCTGGCATTGGCGACTTTCCTGCTTCTCCTCGAATGTTGTAGGACGGTATGTCGGGAAGCTCTTCAGTTCGCAGAATGGTGCGAGAAGGATCCCTTTTGGCATTGTAAAGAGTTATATTCCATGTCAGACGCATCAGCGAAAAATGGGCCCATAACCTGCCGGAGGGAGAAATCTCACTGGATGTTTCTCGAGTTGCGTAGCAAGTGCTATATCTACGATATATCCGACCTGGGACCTCAGGACACCGCTTCGGTGGCCATAGGAATAAGCCATCCCCATCGTGCGGCTCTGAGTGTCTCTGGCGTGAGTGGCGCTTGTCGGGATTTGCCGACACCGTGGGACCAGACTCCATGCGCTGGATCTTGGAGTACTTCTTGAGTCTCCCAGGCCGAAGTCAGGGTCCTCGTCTCGAAGTGCGGCGCATGCACGGGCGCTCCTCCCGAACTGTAGCAGCAGTGTCACGCTTCCCTTCCTGGATCAACGGATCAGTAGACTTTCCCGAGGCTTTCCCCAGAGTCTTTCCTACGAGGCTTTCCCACAGGGCTGTCCACGTGCCACTGTGGTGTGAGTCCATCCTCGGCTTGAAAGTCGAGGCAGCTGCAGGAAACAGGTTCCCTGGAATTAGACTGAGAATCTGGGGGACTGTGGGAATGGTGGCACGACCCTGAGTTCCTCTCGCATTTCCTGTGAGAGCCTCCTCTGAATGCGACTGGGAACCGGGAATTCTTTCCCGACACACGCAGGGAAATACATCCCTCCTCCGAGCTATGAGATGGAAACGGGGCCCCTCTTGATTGGGCAGGGACTCTCGTGCTTCCTCTCGAGTGGTCGGGCATGTGCGGGGAACTTCTTAAGTTGCCAGCAGAAAGTGTGAAGACCTCTTTGGAGTTCCATGGTGTCTAGATGTGATTAGCCTCCAGCACGCTCAGCGGTAATGGGCCTCATCTCGCCTGGAGGGAGAACCTCCTGGATTTTCTCGAGTTGTGGCAGGTGCTCTCGACTTACACGCGACCTCAGGACCCGCTCTGTGGCCTCAGGAAGGCCAGTCCCCATGCGGAGTTGCTCGGGCTTTCGGATTCCTCTCCCGTGGATGCCGGGGCCTAAGACCTTGTTGGATCGCTGCGAACCTGAGGATTCCTCCCAGTGCTGACATGGATCTTGGGTACTTCTGGAGTCTCCCTCAGGGAGTGTCATCCTCGTCTTCCGATGGGGGCATGCACGTGCGCTAACTCTCCGGAACTGTAGCACAGTGTCACCGTCTTCCGTTGCCAGTGGATCAAGCGATCTCGTGGCTTCCCTCGAGGCTTTCCACCGAGGCTTTTCCACTTCACAGGTGCCCTCGGTCACCGTGCTGATCGATCCTCGCATTGAAGTCGAGCAGGCAGTGTGAAACACGTTTGCCTGCAGGACTGAGACATTCTGGCGGAGCTACGGGACATGCGTCGCACGACCCTGGAGTTCTCTCGCCTCTTGCTGCTGGATCGCTCCTCTGGCGATGCCGCACGGGAATGCCAGGAATTCTTTCCGACCACGCAGAAAGTATCCCCTCTCGACTACGAAGCGGAAACGCTCCTCGTATGTGCGTCGGGACTCTCGTGCTTCCTCTCAAGTAGAGACGTATGCGGGAACTTCTTGATGGCAGCCCAAGCGGAAATAGTGAAGCCCTTTGGAATTTCCAGAGGCTAGTGTGCATTTTGCCTGAGACGCCCAGCCGAAAAATGGCTTTCATCTCTTGCCTGCAGGGAACCTCCATGATTTCTTCGAGTTCGGCTAGCTGCTCTCGGACTTTACCGGGGACCTCAGGGATCCGCTCTCGGCTGCCTCAGGAAATCCATGCCCCATGAGAGTTGCTCGGGGCCTCTCAGGATCCCTCCCGTCGATGCCGTGGCCTATATCTTGTGGATTCGGGTGCTAAACCTGAGATTCCTCTCCATGCTGACATGGATTTTGACGGTACTTCTGGCAGTCTCCCCAGCGAGTCATCCTTCGTCTCGAAGTGGAGCATGCACTACGCATCCTCCAAGCTGCAGCCAGCAGTTAGGCTCCTTCCCTTCGCCTGGAATCAATGATCTGTTGACGCTTTAATCGAGCTTCTCCAGAGATTTCTTTATCCCACGATATTGCCTTTTTCAACCGAGACTGACCGCACGGTGCGTTCCGATTCTGTCTTGCCATCGGGCCGCACCCGATGCACCCACCCGCGGAGTACGGAACTCGGCTTTCGAAAAGCGACAGGGCACGGGGAAAACAGTGGGCAGGGAATAGACGGGGCGAGATACAGTAGAACAAACGGAACGCAGGGCTGGAAAGAGCACTGCGTATTTGAATTCACGACCCTAGCTGCAGGTCGCGCGCTTGCCGTGATGCGAAGCCCTTCGGCCTAAAGTGCGGACGAGCGAGACCAACTGGGCTAGGCGGTCGCAAAGACAGGCGTCTCTTTCACGTTGGAGGTCCTGGTTACTCTTCCCCTTGCCCTTCACTTTCCCCTTTCCTTTCAAACTAGTTTCAATTTTCCTTGCTCCTAGCTGCCTTTTCGATATCGTTTAGAGGCGAAATAACACGAAAGCGCCTCGAGGGCGAACGCGCGGCCCGCGCGGAAGGGAGCGGGGAGGGAACGCGGAGCCAAGCAAGTGAAACCCAAGTGTTCCAGACGAAAGGAGTCCGCGAGACGCCGCAGCCAAAAGGTGCGGGACCACAGCACATCGCGACAGCCCAGGAAGTAAATAGCCTGCAGTAGCACGGGCGATGTGGGTTTCGGGAACGCGGCGCGAGGTAACATCTTAGGCTCTCTTTCACAAAGACCTCTCCTAGGGCGATAAGCGCACGTCGAAGGGATCTTGCCACGCCACTGATAACAATACTCCCCCACGGAAACCCTGGTGCCGGCCTCTGCGAGCTTGTGTAGAAGCAACCAGAGGAGACCAGAACCGCCCCGACCCTCCGTTCAGTTCCCTCAAATTGTGTCAATTGCCTATATGAATTGGCGGTGAGAAGGCGGGGGAAAAAATCCGAACCGAGGGGGGATAGAGAGGCATGTATTCACTACGTCCAGTCTTCCTACTATGAGTCTGGAGCCTCTTTCTTTCCACATGCTGTTGATCAACGGGCAGGGTCTCAGCTTGCTGCCATGTTGAAATTTTGGGCTGGATAATATTTGTTGGGGAGACCTGACTGATCCTGGTGTTATAGGATGTTTGGCAACATCTCCTGACCTCTTACCTTTAGGAATTCTGCAGCACCTGGACCCTCCAGCAGGCCCCCACGGGCATTCACCGCGCCGCCCACTAGTTCCAGTTTTCACAACTAAAAAAAAGTCCTCCAGACTTTCCTAGTAACATCTTGGGGACCAAAATTGCCCTTGGTTCTGAATGCACAGTCACCCCTCCCTGCACAAGCATAAACGAATGTAAGTCTATCCAGGTTGCAGCTCCCGGGCCTGAAAGCCTATCATCTGTGACTGTCATACACGTAGCCCTTTGCCCCAACGCAGGTTCGTCCAATCTCTAGTGCCTTTTCCCACAGTGTTGAATCATCTATCGTACCTATCCTTGCGCGGACTTCCTAGGTGGAATTATATCTGACCAATCGCTTTGGGAAAGGATACCGAAGCAAAATGCATTCACAAAATATTACAAGTTCCAGGCAGCATAAGCGAGAGACATTCGTCAGTTGATTCGGTACTTCCATGACCTGTTCCAAGTTGCACGAACCCTGGTTGCGTGTGCTAATAGAGACACTAGGTGAAGGGTTATGAAGGTTCCATTTGCATCAGGAAAATTGATAGCATTGTCTGCCACCGAAAGTGTGGGTTTAGAGTGCCATTATGTTTGCCAATGAGATTTGTTCATTTAAAACTATTAAAATTGCCCAAAGCTTCCCCTCTGCCAGTTCCTTGAATTCTCAAAGGGCGGGCCAGTAGCTTGGAGTCATGCTTGAAAAATCATTTGTGGCCTCTCGCCTTTCCTGTGGTCCAAGCCCTCCTCGGTAAACGCGACGGACTCCGGAAACTTTCCCAGCCACCAGAGAGAATTATCCCTCCTCTCAAGCCTACGCAGTCGCGGAAATCGGCTTCCCTGAATTGCCCGGGACTTTCCTGCTTTGCCTCTCGATGAGACGAGTTATGGCTGGGAACTCTTAGGCCAAGGCGTGAAGAGAGGACCCTTTTGAACTTAAAAAATTTTATATTCGATTAGCTCTCAAACGCCCAGCGAAAATGGCCTCATCTCCCTTGGAGGGACAACCTCCTGCATTTCTCGAGTTGCCCAGCAATTGCAACTCATCATCTAAATTATCGACTGGGCACCTCAGCGACCGCTCTGTGGCATTAGAAACCATATCCCATGCCTAGTGCTCGCGCCTCTGGCGATTCCTTCTCCCGCCGATGCTGGCGCCTAAGACCTTCCTGATTGTTTGTGCCGATACCGAGCGATCCTCTCCAGTGCTGACATGATCTTGGGTACTTCTGGAGGAGCTCTCCATGAGTCAGTCCTCGTCTCGACGTGGGGCATCACCGTTGCGCTTTCCTCCAAGAAGCTTTAGCCACATGCTGGCCCTTCCCTTCCGGATCAACGGTGATCTGCTGGCTTTCCCTAGACCTTTCCCACGAGCTTTCCCACGAGATTCTCCCACACCTGATCCCTCTACCACCTATGTCGTTGAATCGCATCCTCGCGCTTGGAAATTACGAGGCAGTGCACTGAAACAGTTTCCCTGGAATTCGGAAGACATCTCGGGCACTCTGTGAATGTTGCGCACGACATTGAGTTCCATTTCTCGTCCTTTCCCTCCAAGCTATAGTTGGAGATCGTCTCCTCATGAGAAGCACGGAACATGCGCGAATGGCTTTCCCCCCACGCATGGGAAAGGATCCTCTCCTCTCGAGCTAGAGCCGAAACGGGCCTCCTCTGATGTGGGCGACTCCCCGTGCTTCCTCTCGAGTGGCAGACCGGGTTAGTCGGCGAACTTCTTGATTTCCAGCAAAGGCGTAAGGCACCCTTTGGAATTCCAGATGTTAGATTGTATTAGCCTCAACGCCCTCAGCGGAAATGCTCATCCTCGCCACGGAGGTGTGAGAACCTCCTGTGATTTTCCGAGTTGCCGCAGGTGCTCTCGACTTACGACGGCGACCTCAGGACCCGCTCTGTGCCTCAGCAACAGCCAGTCCCCATGCGACTTGCTCAGGTCCTCTCGTATATCCTCTCCTTCGATGCTGGGGCCTTAAGACCTTGATGTGGAGGTGGTGCCGCGCAACCTTAGGATCCTCTCCAGTGCTGACATGATCTTGGCGGTACTTCTGGAGGCTCGCCCAAGGGAGTCACCTTGTCTCGCATGGATGCACCGTGCGCTTTCTCCCGTAACTATAAGCAGCAGTGTCGCATCTTCCCTTCGCGTGGATCAAGCATCTTGTGTCTTTCAACTCCAGAATTTCCACCGAGGCTTTCCCACACCGGCTTTCCCACAGCTGTCCCACGTGCCACCCTCGTTTGAGTCGATCCTCGCTTGAAACGTCGAGGCAGTGCAGGGATAAACAGTTTTCCCTGGAATGGACTCATACATACTGGGGGCGACCTGGAATGGTAGCAACGAGTCTGTCATTCCTCTCCCTTTCCTGTGGACAGCGGCATCCTCTGAGAAGCTATGGAAACCGCCGGAATTCATTTCCCCAAGACGCGGGGAAAGGATCCCTCCCTCGCAAGCTTAGGACGCGAAAACGGGGCTCCTGGATGGGCAACTCTCGTGCTTCCTCCGCAGTGAGACATGTATGCTCGTGGGAACTTCTTGAGTCTGCCAGCCACAGGCGTGTGAAGGACCCCTTCTGGAAGTTCCAAGTTAGTTGATTTCAAAGCCTCGAGAACCTCAGCCCCGCAAAGGGCTCATCTCGCCTGGACGCGAGAACCTCCATGCGATTCTTCTCGAGTTGCAGCAAGAGTCGCCTCTCGACTTACGACCGGACCTCAAGACACCGCTCTGCTTGCCTCAGGAAGCCAGTCCCATGCGAGTTGCCGGCGGCCCTCTCGGGATTCTCTCCGTCGATGCCGGGGCCTAAGACCTTTGTGATAGGTGCCCGAACCTTTGAGATTCTCTCCAGTGCGACATGGATCTTGGGTACTTCTTGAGTCTCCCCAGGGAAGTCAGTCCTCGTCTCGAGTGGGGGCATGCACGGGCGCTTTCCTCCCGAGCTGTAGCAGCAGTTCACGCTTCCCTTCCTGTGGATCAAGGGATCTGTGACTTTCGCTCGAGGCTTCCCATGAGTCTTTCCCACGAGGCTTTCCCACAGGGCTGTCCCACGTGCCACCGTGGTGTGAGTCGATCCTCGGCTTGAAAGTCGAGGCAGTGCAGGGAAAACAGGTTTCCCTGGAATAGACTGAGACATCTGGGGACTGTGGGAATGGTGGCACGACCCTGGAGTTCCTCTCGCATTTCCTGTGGAGAGCGCCTCCTCTTGAGATGCGACGGGAACGCCGGGAATTCTTCCCCGAACGCAGGGAAAGTATCCCTCCTCTCGAGCTATGAGATGGAAAACGGGGCTCCTCTGGATGTGGGCAGGACTCTCGTGCTTCCTCTCGAGTGGTGCCGGGGCATGTCGGGGAACTTCTTAAGTTGCAGCAAAAGTGTGAAGGACCCTTTGGGAGTTCCAGGTGTTAGATGTGATTAGCCCTCGAGACGCCTCAGCGGAAATGGGCCTCATCTCGCCCTGGAGGGGAGAACCTCCTAGATTTTCTCGAGTTGTGGCAGGTGCTCTCGACTTACGACGGGAACCTCAGGGACCCGCTCTGGTGGCCTCAGGAAAGGCCAGCCCCATGGGAGTTGCTCGGGGGCTTCTCGGATTCCTCTCCGTGGATGCCGGGGCCTAAGACCTTGTGTGGAGTCGGTGCCAGAACCTGAGGATTCCTCTCCAGTGCTGACATGGATCTTGGGGTACTTCTGGAGTCTCCTCAGGGGGAGTCAGGCCCCGTCTCGGTGTGGGGCATGCACCTGCGCTTTCCCCCTGAGCTGTAGCTCCAGTGTCGCGCTTCCCTTCGCGTGGATCAAGGGATCTGTGTCTTTCCCTCGAGGCATTCCCGAAGCTTTCCCACGAGGCTTTCCCTCAAGGGCTGTCCCAAGTGACAGCGTGGTGTGAGTCGATCCTCGGCTTGAATGTCGAGGCAGTGCAGGGAAAACAGGTTTCCCGGGAATGGACTGAGACATCTGGGGACCTTGGAATGTGGCACGACCCTGGTTTTCCTCTCGCCTTTCCTGTGGGAGCGCCTCCTCTTGAGATGTGACTGGAACGCCGGGAATTCTTTGCCGACCACGCAGGGAAAGAATCCCTCTCTCGAGCTAGGAGGCGGAAATGGGGCTCTTCTGGATGTGGGCGGGACTCTCGTGCTTCCTCTCGAGTGGAGACGGGTATGTCGGGCAAACTTCTTGAGTTGCAGAAAGGTTGTGAAGGGACCCTTTGGAAGTTCGAGGAGTTATGTCTGATTAGCCTCGAGACGCCTCAGCACAAATGGGCCTCATCTCGCCTGGAGGGAGAAACTCCTGGATGTTCTCGAGATGCGGCAGGTACTGCTCGACTTACGACGGGGACCTCTGGGACCCGCTCTGGTGGCCTCAGGAAAGGCCAGTCCCCATGCGAGTTGTCTGGGGTCCATCTCAGGATTCCTCTCCCATCGATGCCCGGTCCTAAGATCTTGTGTGGAGTCGGTGCCGGAACCTGAGGATTCCTCTCCAGTGCTGACATGGATCTTGGGGTACTTCTGGAGTCTCCCCAGGGGAGTCAGTCCTCGTCTCGAGTGGGGGCATGCACGTGCACTTTCCCTCCGGAGCTGTAGCAACAGTGTCCGCATTCCCTTCGCGTGGATCAAGGGATCTGTGGCTTTCCCTCGAGGCTTTCCGACGAGGCTTTTCCACGAGGCTTTTCCCACAGGGCTGTCCCTCGTACCACCGTGGTGTGAATCGATCCTCAGCTTGAAAGTCGAGGCTGTGTAGGGAAAACACGTTTGCCCTGGAATGGACTGAGACATCTGGGGGACTCTGGGAATGGTGGCACGACCCTGGAGTTCCTCTCGCCTTTGCTGTGGAGAGCGCTCCTCTTGGAGATGCGACGGGAATGCCAGGAATTCTTTCCGACCACGCCAGGGAAAGAATCCCTCCTCTCGAGCTAGGAGGCGGAAACGGGGCTCCTCTGGTATGTGGTCGGGACTCTCGTGCTTCCTCTCAAGTGGAGACGGGTATGTCGGGGAACTTCTTGAGTGCAGCAAGGGTGTGAAGGACCCTTTGGAATTTCCAGAGGCTAGGTGTGATTTGCCTGGAGACGCCTCAGCGAAAATGGGCCTCATCTCGCCTGCAGGGGAGAACCTCCTGGATTTTCTCGAGTTGCGGCAGGTGCTCTCGACTTACGACGGGGACCTCAGGGATCCGCTCTGGTGGCCTCAGGGAAGCCAGTCCCCATGAGAGTTGCTCGGGGGCCTCTCAGGATTCCTCTCCCGTCGATGCCGTGGCCTATGATCTTGTGTGGATTCGGTGCCGAACCTGAGGATTCCTCTCCAGTGCTGACATGTATTTTGAGGTACTTCTGGAGTCTCCCCAGGGGAGTCAGTCCTCGTCTCGAGTGGGAGCATGCACGTACGCATCCCTCCAAGCTGCAGCAGCAGTGTGGCGCTTCCCTTCGCCTGGATCAATGGATCTGTGGCTTTAACTCGAGGCTTTCCCAGGAGGCTTTCCAACGAGGCTTTCCCACAGGGCTGTTCCACGTGCCACCGTGGTGTGAGTCGATCCTCGGCTTGAAAGTCGAGGCAGTGCAGGGAAAACAGGTTTCCCTGGAATGGACTGTGACATCTGGGGGACTCAGGGAATGGTGACACGACCCTGGAGTTCCTCTCGCCTTTCCTTTGGAAAGCGCCTCCGCTTGAAATGCGACGCGAATGCCGGGAATTCTTTCCAGAACACGCAGGGTAAGGATCCCACCTCTCGAGCTAGGAGGCAGAAACGGGGCTCCTCTGGATGTGGGCGGAACTCTCGTGCTTCCTCTCGAATGGAGGCTGGTATGTCGGGGAACTTCTTGAGTTCCAGCAAGGGTGTGAAGGACCCTTTGGAATTTCCAGAGGTTAGGTGTGATTTGCCTGGAGACGCCTCAGCGAAAATGGGCCTCATCTCGCCTGGAGGGGAGAACCTCCTGGATTTTCTCGAGTTGCGGAAGGTGCTCTCGACTTACCACGGGGACCTCAGGGATCCGCTCTGGTGGCCTCAGGGAAGGCCAGTCCCCATGAGAGTTGCTCGGGGCCTCTCAGGATTCCTCTCCCGTCGATGCCGTGGCCTATGATCTTGTGTGAATTCGGTGCCGAACCTGAGGATTCCTCTCCAGTGCTGACATGGATTTTGAGGTACTTCTGGAGTCTCCCCAGGGGAGTCAGTCCTCGTCTCGAGTGGGGGCATGCACGTACGCTTCCCTCCAACCTGTAGCAGCAGTGTGGCGCTTCCCTTCGCCTGAAACTATGGATCTGTGGCTTTAACTCGAGGCTTTCCCACGAGGCTTTCCAACGAGGCTTTCCCACAGGGCTGTTCCACATGCCACCGTGGTGTGAGTCGATCCTCGGCTTGAAAGTTGAGGCAGTGCAGGGAAAACAGGTTTCCCTGGAATGGACTGAGACATCTGGGGGACTCTGGGAATGGTGGCACGACCCTGGAGTTCCTCTCGCCTTTCCTGTGGAGAGCGCCTCCTCTTGAGATGCGACGGGAACTCCGGGAATACTTTCCCGACCACGCAGAGAGAATTATCCCTCCTCTCGAGCTACGAGGCGGAAACTGGGCTCCTCTGAATGTGGCCGGGACTTTCCTGCTTCCTCTCGAGTGGAGACGAGTATGTCGGGGAACTTCTTGAGTTGCAGCAAGGGCGAGAAGGACCCTTTGGAAGTTAAAGATGTTAGATTTCATTAGCCTCAAGACGCCTCAGCGGAAATGGGCCTCATCTCGCCTGGAGGGGAGAACCTCCTGGATTTTCTCGAGTTGCAGCAAGTGCTCTCGACTTACGACGGGGACCTCAGGGACCCGCTCTGGTGGCATTAGGAAAGGCCAGTACCCATGCTAGTTGCTCGGCGGCCTCTGGGGATTCCTCTCCCGTCGATGCTGGGGCCTAAGACCTTGTGTGGAGTTGGTGCCGGAACCTGAGGATTCCTCTCCAGTGCTGACATGGATCTTGGGGTACTTCTGGAGTCTCTCCAGGGGAGTCAGTCCTCGTCTCGAGTGGGGGCATGCACGTGCGCTTTCCTCCCGAGCTGTAGCAGCAGTGTGGCAATTCCCTTCGCGTGGATCAAGGGATCTGTGGCTTTCCCTAGAGCCTTTCCCACGAGGCTTTCCCACGAGGATTTCCCACAGGGCTGTCCCTCGTACCACCGTGATGTGAATCGATCCTCGGCTTGAAAATAGAGGCAGTGCAGGGAAAACAGGTTTCCCTGGAATGGACTGAGACATCTGGGGGACTCTGTGAATGGTGGCACGACTCTGGAGTTCCTCTCGCCTTTCCTGTGGAGATCGTCTCCTCTTGAGAAGCGACGGAAATGCGGGGAATTCTTTCCCCCCCACGCAGGGAAAGGATCCCTCCTCTCGAGCTAGGAGGCGGAAACGGGGCTCCTCTGGATGTGGGCGGGACTCTCGTGCTTCCTCTCGAGTGGAGACGGGTATGTCGGGGAACTTCTTGAGTTGCAGCAAGGGCGTGAAGGACCCTTTGGAAGTTCCAGATGTTAGATGTGATTAGCCTCAAGACGCCTCAGCGGAAATGGGCCTCATCTCGCCTGGAGGGGAGAACCTCCTGGATTTTCTCGAGTTGCGGCAGGTGCTCTCGACTTACGACGGGGACCTCAGGGACCCGCTCTGGTGGCCTCAGGAAAGGCCAGTCCCCATGCGAGTTGCTCAGGGTCCTCTCGGGATTCCTCTCCCTTCGATGCTGGGGCCTAAGACCTTGTGTGGAGTTGGTGCCGGAACCTTAGGATTCCTCTCCAGTGCTGACATGGATCTTGGGGTACTTCTGGAGTCTCCCCAAGGGAGTCAGTCCTTGTCTCGAGTGGGGGCATGCACGTGCGCTTTCCTCCCGAACTGTAGCAGCAGTGTCGCGCTTCCCTTCGCGTGGATCAAGCGATCTGTGTCTTTCCCTCGAGGATTTCCCACGAGGCTTTCCCACGAGGCTTTCCCACAGGGCTGTCCCACGTGCCACCGTGGTGTGAGTCGATCCTCGGCTTGAAAGTCGAGGCAGTGCAGGGAAAACAGGTTTCCCTGGAATGGACTGATACATCTGGGGGACTCTGGGAATGGTGGCACGAGTCTGGAGTTCCTCTCGCCTTTCCTGTGGAGAGCACATCCTCTTGAGAAGCTATGGAAACGCGGGGAATTCTTTCCCCAAGACGCAGGGAAAGGATCCCTCCTCTCGAGCTAGGACGCGGAAACGGGGCTCCTTTGGATGTGGGCGGAACTCTCGTGCTTCCTCTCGAGTGGAGACATGTATGTCGGGGAACTTCTTGAGTTGCAGCAAGGGTGTGAAGGACCCTTTGGAAGTTCCAGAGTTTAGGTGTGATTAGCCTCGAGAAGCCTCAGCGCAAATGGGCCTCATCTCGCCTGGAGGGGAGAACCTCCTGGATTTTCTCGAGTTGCAGCAGGTGCTCTCGACTTACGACCGGGACCTCAAGGACCCGCTCTGGTTGCCTCAGGAAAGGCCAGTCCCCATGCGAGTTGCTCGGCGGCCTCTCGGGATTCCTCTCCCGTCGATGCCGGGGCCTAAGACCTTGTGTGGAGTAGGTGCCCGAACCTGAGGATTCCTCTCCAGTGCAGACATGGATCTTGGGGTACTTCTGGAGTCTCCCCAGGGGAGTCAGTCCTCCTCTCGAGTGGGGGCATGCACGTGCGCTTTCCTCCCAGCTTTAGCAGCAGTGTCCCGCTTCCCTTCGCGTGGATCAAGGGATCTGTGGCTTTCCCTTGAGGCTTTTACAGGAGGCTTTCCCACGAAGTTTTCCACAGGGCTGTCCCACGTGCCACCGTGGTGTGAGTCGATCCTCAGCTTGAAATTCGAGGCAGTGCAGGGAAAGCAGGTTTCCCTGGAATGGACTGAGACATCTGGGGGACTCTGGGAATGGTGGCACGACCCTGGAGTTCCTCTCGCCTTTCCTGTGGAGAGCGCCTCCTCTTGAGATGCGACGGGAACTCCGGGAATACTTTCCCGACCACGCAGAGAGAATTATCCCTCCTCTCGAGCTACGAGGCGGAAACTGGGCTCCTCTGGATGTGGCCGGGACTTTCCTGCTTCCTCTCGAGTGGAGACGAGTATGTCGGGGAACTTCTTGAGTTGCAGCAAGGGCGAGAAGGACCCTTTGGAAGTTAAAGATGTTAGATTTCATTAGCCTCAAGACGCCTCAGTGGAAATGGGTCTCATCTCGCCTGGAGGGGAGAACCTCCTGGATTTTCTCGAGTTGCGGAAGGTGCTCTTGACTTACGACGGGGACCTCAGGGACCCGCTCTGTTGGCCTCAGAAAAGGCCAGTCCCCATGCGAGTTGCTCGGGGGCCTCTCGGTATTCCGCTCCCGTCGATGCCGGGGCCTAAGATCTTGTGTGGAGTCGGTGCCGGAACCTGAACATTCCTCTCCAGTGCTGACATGGATCTTGGGGTATTTCTGGAGTCTCCTCAGTGGAGTCAGACCTTGTCTCGTGTGGGGGCATGCACGTGCACTTTCCTCCCGAGCTGTAGCAGCAGTGTCACGCTTCCCTACGCGTGGATCAAGGGATCAGGGGCTTTCCCTCGAGGCTTTCCACAGAGATGTCCCACCTGGCACCGTGGAGTGAGTGGATCCTCGGCTTGAAAGTCGAGGCAGTGCAGGGAAAACAGGTTTCCCTGGAATGGCCTGAGACATCTGGGGTCTCTGGGAATGTGGCACGACCCTGGAGTTCCTCTCGCCTTTCCGGTGGAGAGTGCCTCCTCTTGAGATGCGAGGGGAACGCCGGGAATTCTTTCCCGAGCACGCAGGGAAAGGATCCCTCCTCTCGAGCTAGGAGGCGCAAACGGGGCTCCTCTGGATGTGGGCGGGACTCTCGTGCTTCCTCTCGATTGCAGTCGGGTATGTCGGGCAACTTCTTGACTTGCAGCAAGGTTGTGAAGGACCCTTTGGGAGTTCGAGAGGTTATGTCTGATTAGCCTCGAGACGCCTCAGCACAAATGGGCCTCATCTCGCCTGGAGAGGAGAAACTCCTGGATGTTCTCGAGATGCGGCAGGTACTGTCGACTTACGACGGCGACCTCTGGGACCCGCTCTGGTGGCCTCAGGAAAGGCCAGTCCCCATGCGTGTTGTTCGGGGTCCACTCAGGATTCCTCTCCCATCGATGCCCGGTCCTAAGATCTTGTGTGGAGTCGGTGCCGGAACCTGAGGATTCCTCTCCAGTGCTGACATGGATCTTGGGGTACTTCTGGAGTCTCCCCAGGGGAGTCAGTCCTCGTCTCGAGTGGGGGCATGCACGTGCACTTTCCTCCGGAGCTGTAGCAACAGTGTCGCACTTCCCTTCGCGTGGATCAAGGGATCTGTGGCTTTCCCTCGAGGCTTTCCCAGGAGGCTTTCCGAGGAGGCTTTCCCACGAGACTATCCCTCGAGGCTTTCCCACAGGGCTGTCCCACGTGCCACCGTGGTGTGAGTCGATCCTCGGCTTGAAGGCAGAGGAAGTGCAGGGAAAACAGGTTTCCCTGGAATGGACTGAGACATCTGGGGGACTCTGGGAATGGTGGCACGACCCTGGAGTTCCTCTCGCCTTTCCTGTGGAGAGCGCCTCCTCTTGAGATGCGACGGAAACGCCGGGAATTCTTTCCCCACCACGCAGGTAAAGGATCCCTCCTCTCGAGCTAGGAGGCGGAAACGGGGCCCCTCTGGATGTGGGCGGGACTCTCGTGCTTCCTCTCGAGTGGAGACGGGTATGTAGGGGAACTTATTGAGTTGCAGCCAGGGTGTGAAGGACCCTTTGGAAGTTCCAGATGTCAGATGTGTTTAGCCTCGAGACGCCTCAGCGGAAATGGGCCTCATCTGTCCTGGAGGGGATAACCTCCTGGATTTTCTCGAGTTGCGGCAGGTGCTCTCCACTTACGTCGGGGACCTCAGGGACCCGCTCTGGTTGTCTCAGAAAGGCCAGTCCCCATGCGAGTTGCTCAGGGGCCTCTCGGGATTCTTCTCCCGTCGATGCTGGGGCCTAAAACCTTGTGTGGAGTCGGTGCTGGAACCTGAGGATTTCTCTCCAGTGCTGACATGGATCTTGGGGTACTTCTGGAGTCTCCCCAGGGGAGTCAGTCCTCGTCTCGAGTGGGGGCATGCACGTGCGCTTTCCTCCCGAACTGTAGCAGCAGTGTCACGCTTCCCTTCGCGTGGATCAAGGGATCTGTGGCTTTCCCTGGAGGCTTTCCCACGAGGCTTTCCCAGAGGGCCGACCCAGGTGTCACCTTGGTGTGAGTCGATCCTCGGCTTGAAAGTCGACGCAGTTCAGGGAAAACAGGTTTCCCTGGAATGGACTGAGACATCTGGGGGACTCTGGGAATGCTGGCACGACCCTGGAGTTCCTCTTTCCTTTGCTGTGGAGAGCGCCTCCTCTGGAGATGGGACGGAATCCCCGGGAATTCTTTCCCGAGCACGCATGGAAAGGATCCCTCCTCTCGAGCTAGGAGGCTAAAACGGGGCTCCTCTGGATGTGGGCGGGACTCTCGTGCTTCCTCTCGAGTGGAGACGGGTATGTCGGGGAACTTCTTGAATTGCAGCAAGGGTGTGAAGGACCCTTTTGAAGTTCCAGAGGTTAGGTGTGAATAGCCCCGAGACGGTTCACCGGAAATGGGCCTCATTTCGCTTGGAGGGGAGAACCTCCTGGATTTTCTCCAGTTGCGGCAGGTGCTCTCGTCTTACGATGGGGACCTCAGGGATCCGCTCTGGTGGCCTCAGGGAAGCCAGTCCCCATGAGAGTTCCTCGGGGGCCTCTCAGGATTCCTCTCCCGTCGATGCCTTGGCCTATGATCTTGTGTGGATTCGGTGCCGAACCTGAGGATTCCTCTCCAGTGCTGACATGGATTTTGAGGTACTTCTGGAGTCTCCCCAGGGGAGTCAGTCCTCGTCTCGAGTGGGGGCATGCACGTACGCTTCCCTCCAAGCTGCAGCAGCAGTGTGGCGCTTCCCTTCGCCTGGATCAATGGATCTGTGGCTTTATCTCGAGGCTTTCCCACGAGGCTTTCCAACGAGGCTTTCCCACAGGGCTGTTCCACGTGCCACCGTGGTGTGAGTCGATCCTCGGCTTGAAAGTCGAGGCAGTGCAGGGAAAACAGGCTTCCCTGGAATGGAATGAGACATCTGGGGGACTCTGGGAATGGTGGCACGACCCTGGAGTTCCTCTCGCCTTTCCTGTGGAGAGCGCCTCCTCTTGAGATGCGACGGGAACTCCGGGAATTCTTTCCCGACCACGCAGGGAAAGGATCCCTCCTCTCGAGCTAGGAGGCGGAAACGGGGCTCCTCTGGATGTGGGCGGGACTCTCGTGGTTCCTCTCGAGTGGAGTCGAGTATGTCGGTGAACTTCTTGAGTTGAAGCAAGGGTGTGAGGGAACCTTTGGAAATTCCAGATGTTAGATGTGATTAACCTCAAGACGCCTCAGCGGAAATGGGCCTCATCTCGCCTGGAGGGGAGAACCTCCTGGATTTTCTCGAGTTGCGGCAGGTGCTCTCGACTTACATCGGGGACCACAGGGACCCGCTCTGGTGGCCTCAGGAAAGGCCAGACCCATGCGAGTTGCTCGGGGTCCTCTCGGGATTCCTCTCCCGTCGACGCGGGGGCCTAAGACCTTGTGTGGAGTCGGTGCTGGAACCTGAGGATTCCTCTCCAGTGCTGACATGGATCTTGGGGTACTTCTGGAGTCTCCCCAGGGGAGTCAGTCCTCGTCTCGAGTGGGGGCATGCACGTGCGCTTTCCTCCCGAGTTGTAGCAGCAGTGTGGCCCTTCCTTCG